>NW_027095720.1:0-146920 GCF_036850995.1 Saccopteryx leptura
TAGGAACTCATGTCCCTGCACTCAATGTCTTCCCATTCTACTCTTTTAACTTCTGTCTTTTGAACTTCTTTTATATAAATTGACTTCTTGTATTGTAAAACAGAATGTGCTTTGATTTGACAAGTATGTTGATTTTTAACAGCTTCTTTATTATAAGAAATGTATTCTTATTGCAGAAGTGCAAGAAAAATGATCTCAAATACAACAACAATAAATTTTCATACAGATATATCCATTGTTAATATTAGGACACTTTGTTTTCATATTCTTTGTGTAACTATTATAATACTCTATGTATATATACTCAGGTATATTTGGTGTGTGTATATCTGTGTGCATAGATGTATACTGCACATGAGCATATCTCTCTGTGTCTACAGTGTCTGTCATTTGTGGATATCTGTGTACATATGCATATGGCCATTTATTCATTCATTCAGGAAAAACTTATTGTATTTCTATTTGTGCCAGGCACTCTGCTCAACACTGGTTGCCTATACTGAATGAGACAGACTCACTTTCTTTCTTTATCAATACTAAATTGTCATGGGGTAGACAGAAAAAAATAGATATACAAAATAAAATAATTGAAAGTTTAACAAGCACTGAATTTGGTAGTGCAATATCTCTTGTGTCAGTTATAATTTATTGTGGTGAGGTTTAGTATATCAGTTTCTCAGAAAGCAGAGCTGAGACATAAATTTTGGTTTTTCAACAATGCGTGTTCTCAGGTATAAAATTGAGAAAATATAAAAGTTATAAACAAAGACCTTAGGAGGTGTTCTGTGAGCAATAACCTAGCTTGTATGTGGTGATCAATGCTCAGATAAATTCTGATGTCCAAAGCTTAGGAGGTCTCTCAGTCTAGACTGCTGCCATGACACAAGAGAAAGTGCATGTTAGAAAAGGAGTCACTTTGTGCTAAACAATAAGAAATATTGTTTATGCCTCTGAATTTAAAGAGAAATGAATAGTCTTCTGGTGTTGTCACAACAGAAGTCTAGATTATCATTTTATTTTTTAATTTCCTCTGGTTTTCTCCAGTAAATTTTTTCCCAGAAGTCAATGGCTTGCTCAAACCAGGGAGCTCAGTAGTTAAAGCATCACTCCCATACTCTAATATCATCGGTATGCTCCTGGGTCAAGGCACATACAGAAACAGATTGATGTTTCTGACTATCTCTCTGTCTTTTCCCCCCTTTAATCTGCCAATAACATGAATAAAGAAATAAAAGACGGCCAGGGCACACAGCAGAAGAGCCCATTTGCTTCTCCACCCCTCCACCATGCTTTCCTCTCTGTCTCTCTCTTCCCCTCCCACAGCCAAGGCTCCATTGGAGCAAAGATGGCCCAGGCGCTGGGGATGGCCCTGTGGCCTCTGCCTCAGGCGCTAGAGTGGCTCTGGTCGCAACATGGCGACGCCCAGGATGGGCAGAGCATCACCCCCTGGTGGGCAGAGTGTTGCTCCTGGTGGGCATGCCGGGTGGATCCCGGTCGGGCGCATGTGGGAGTCTGTCTGACTGTCTCTCCCTGTTTCTAGCTTCATAAAAATGAAAAAAAAAAGAAATAAAAGAAAAAATGACAATGGCTTCTTTGTTGTTGATTTTGCAGCTTAAATTGCATAGAAGACTGAATTATGTTTTTCAAAATCGCACCCCAAGAAAAAATAAATGGTAATGTTTAAAGTACCATATTTCCCCATGTAAAAGAAGCCTCCCAGTATAAGATGCACTTAATTTTGCGGCACAAAGTTTGAGAAAATGATAACAAATGCGAATAAACAGGAAATGCAAGTAAAAAACTAAAGCCACTGTATAAGATGCACCCAGTTTTCTAACCACACATTTTTGAACAAGGATGAGTCTTATACATGGGGAAATATGGTATTCACCCTCCAAATGTTTCTGTGAACATTACTTTTTACCTTCTTTTTTCTTTACAGAGACAGGGAGAGAGTCAGAGAGAGGGACAGATAGGGACAGACAGACAGAAATGGAGAGAGTTTTTATTATGTGCCAGGTCAGAGATCAATCATCAGTTTCTCGTTGTGATCCTTTACATGTTCATTGACTCCTGTACCATATGTGACTTGACCAAGGGGCTACAGCTGATCGAGTGACCGCTTGATCGAGCGAGCGACATTGGGCTCAAGCTGGTGAGATTTGCTCAAACCACATGAGCCCACGCTCAAGCTGGTGTCCTTGGGATCTCAATCCTGGGTCCTCCGCATTCCAATCAAATGCTCTAACCATTGCATCATCGCCTGCTCAGGCTGTGAACATTTTTTTCTTTTACTTTATCTGGATTGTATTTAGTATCCTGGTTCATAATATGGGTGGATAGGTTGTGTATTTTAAGGTTTTCTTACCCTAAAATATATTCCTCACAACATTTTTCAATAGGTTTCACTATGTAGTTTTTATTTCCATTAATTTTAAGGTATTTTGTAACTTGAATTGTGACTTTGAGGGGGGTGTATTTAGGAGTGAATTTTCTTACCTTCAAAAAAGAGATTTTTAGTTAATTTCTATTACTGTTTACTGTATCAAGTGTAATTACAGCAAGAAACATGCTTTATATCATTTCCAAGGTTAGAGGTAGTTGAAACTTGCTTGAAAGAACATACAGGATTATCTGAGGTTATCCAGGTGTGCTTCGCTGCTGCCACCTCCTTTGCACCTTGGGAATAACAGCTCAGATCAGTTCACCTGGAAAAATACATCATTTGGGTGTTGTGCGTTATCTATCAATGTTGAATGCAAGGCTATCTAAAAGAAAATTTTATAACTTGTAAATATAAGAAATTTCTAGTTACTGCTTGCTACTTCTTTCACTGTTAATTGTAGTAAAAGAAAGATATACTTGGTATCATTGCAGTCCTCTGAAGTTGGCTGGAACTTGCTCCATAGCCCATAAAATAATGGTCTCTGTTAAATGTGCTTCTCTGCTACCACCTCGTGTGCATCTTGGGAATCACGCCTCAGTACAAGTCCAAAGGAATAGTTTGGTAGAGAGCATTGTCTATAAACGTTGATTCCAATTTGTCATTTCTGTTAAGTTTTTGTGTATACTTAGTGGTTTGTTTTCTAAAAATCTCTTGGTTTATCTTGTTTTTCTTCTTTCCTTCCAGCCATGCTTTCATAAAGCGTTTGAAAGTGCCCATCATATACCAGGCACTGTGCTAGGAACTCATGTCCCTGCACTAAATGACTTCCAATTCTACTTTTTTAACTTCTGACCTTTGAACTTCTTTTATATAAATCTACTTCGTGTATTGTAAAATAAGATGTGCTTTGATTTGATAAGTATGTTGAATTTTAACAGCTTATTTATTATAAGAAATGTATTTTTATTGTAAAAGTGCAATAAAAATGACCTCAAATACAACAACAGATTTCATACAGATATATCTATTGTTCATATTAGCACATTTTGTTTCCATATTCTTTGTGTACCTATTATATTACTCTATGTATATATACTCAGGTATATTCAGTGTGTGTATATTTGTGTGCATAGATGTGCATTGCACATGAGCATATCTCTCTGTGTCCACAGTGTCTGTCATTTGAGGATATCTGTGTATGTATGCAAATGACTATTTATTCATTCATTCAGGAAACACTTATTTTATTTCTATTATGTGCCAGGCACTGTGCTTGATACTGGTTGCCTACAGTGAATGAGACAGACTCACTTTCTTTCTTTATGAATACTACACATTCATGTGGTAAACAGAAAGAAAAAATATACATAAATAAAATAATCGTAAGTTGAACAAGCACTGAATTTGGTAGTGCAATATATTTTGAGTCAGTTATGATTTATTGTGGCGAGGTTCAGTATATCAGTTTCTCAGAAGGCAGAGCTGAGACATAAGTCTCGGTTTTTCAGCAATGCATGTTTTCAGGTATAAAATTGAGACAATATAGAAGTTATGAAACAAAGACCCACGGAAGTGTTCTGTGAGCAATAAAACCTAGCTTGTATATGGTGACCAATGCTCAGATAAATTCTGATGTCCAAATATTAGGAGGTCTTTCAATCTAGACTGTTGCCATGGCACAAGATAAAGTGCATGTTAGAAAAGGAGTCACTTTGTGCTAAACAATTAGAAATAGTGTTTATGCCCCTGAATTTCAAGAGGAATGAAAAGTCTTCTGGTGTTGTCACCACAGCAGTCTAAATTATTATTTTATTATTTAATTACCTCTGGTTTTCTCTAGTAAATTTTTTCCCCAAAAGACAATTGCTTGCTCTCACCAGAGTGCTCAGTAGTTAAAGCATCACACCCATACGCTAATGTCATAGGTTTGCTCCTGGGTCAAGGCACGTACAGAAACAGATTGATATTTCTGACTATCTGTCTGTCTTTTTGCCCATTTATCCTGCCTCTAAAATGAATAAATAAATAAAAGAAAAAATGACAATGGCTTTTTGGATGTTGTTTTTGCAGCTTAAATTGCTTAGAAGTATGAATTATGTTTTTCAAAATCGAACCCCAAGAGGAAATATATGGTAAGGTTGTAAAATACCATATTTCCCCATGTATAAGAAGCCTCCCTGTAGGCCCTGGACGGTTGGCTTAGAAGTAGAGTGTCCACCTGGCATGCAGGGAAGCTGAGTTCAATTCCCGGCCAGGGCACATAGGAGAAGCGCCCATTTGCTTCTCCACCCCCCACGCCCTCCTTCCTCTCTGTCTCTCTCTTCCCCTCCCGCAGCCAAGGCTCCATTGGAGCAAAGATGGCCCGGGCGCTGGGGATGGCTCCTTGGCCTCTGCCTCAGGCACTAGAGTGGCTCTGGTCGCAGCAGAGCGATGCCCCAGAGGGACAGAGCATCGCCCCCTGGTGGGCAGAGTGTCGCCCCGTGCTGGGCGGATTCTGGTCGGGTGCATGCGGGAGTCTGTCTGATTGTCTCTCCCCATTTCCAGCTTCAGAAAAATACAAAAAAAGAAAAGAAGCCTCCCTGTATAAGACGCACCTTAATGTTGGGGTACAAAGTTTGAGAAAATGATAACAAATGCAAATAAACGGGAAATGCAAGTAAAAAATACTACAACCACTGTATAATTTGCACCCATGTTTCTATCCCCACATTTTTCAAAAAAGATGAGTCTTATGCATGGGGAAATAAGGTATACACACTCCAAATGTCTTTGTGAATATTACTTTTATTCTTTTTTTTTTACAAAGACAGGGAGAGAGTCAGAGAGGGGGATAGATAGGGACAGACAGACAGAAATGGAGACAGTATTTATTATGTGCCAGGTCACAGATCAATCATCAGTTTTTTGTTGTGATACCTTACGTGTTATTTGACTCCTGTCTCATATGTGCCTTGACCAGGGCACTACAGCTAATTGAGTGATCGCTTGCTCCAGCGAGCAACCTTGGGCTCAAGCTGGTGAGCTTTGCTCAAAACACAGGAGCCCACGCTCAAGCTGGCGCTCTTGAGTTCTGAAACCTGGGTCCTCCACATTCCAGTCAAATGCGCTAACCACTGCACCATCACCTGCTCAGGCTCTGAACATTTTTTTCTTTTACTTTCTCTGGAATTTATTTAGTATCCTTGTTCTTAGTATGGGTGGAAATACTGTATATTTTAAGGTTTTCTTGCCCTAAAATATATTCATCACTACATTTTTCCATAGGATTCCTTATGTAGTTTTTATGTCCATTAATTTTAAGGTATTTTTTAACTTGAATTTTGATTTTGTGAAAGGGGGTTATTTAGGATTGAATTTCCTTACTTAAAAAAAGGGATTTTTAGTTAATTTATATTACTGTTTACTATATTAAGTGTAATTACAATAAGAAACATGCTTTATATCATTTCTAAGGTTAGAGGTAGTTGAAACTTCCTTCAAAGAACATACAGGATTATCTGTGGTAAATGTTTTCCAAGTGCGCTTCCCTTCTGCCACCTCATGTGCACCTTGGGAATAACATCTCAGATCAGTTCACCTGGAAAAATACATCAGTTGGATGCTGTGCGTTATCTATCAATGTTGAATCCAAGGCTATCTAAAAGAAACTTTTATAACTTGTAAATATAAGGAATTTCTATTTACTGCTTGATATTTTTTTCAACGTTAATTGTAGTGAAAGCAAGAGATATACTTGGTATCATTTCAATCCACTAAAGTTGGCTGGAACTTGCTCCATAGCACATAAAATAATGGTCCCTGTTACCTGTGCTTCTCTGCTGCCACTTCGTGTGAATCTTGGAAATCATGCCTTAGTACAGGTCGAAAAAAATAGTTTGGTAGAGAGCATTGTCTATTAATGTAGATACAAATTTGCCATTTCTGTAAAGGGTTTGTGTATCCTTAGTGTTTGGTTTTATGAAAATCTCTCGATTCATCTTCTTTTCTACTTTTTTTCCAGCCATGCTTTCATAAAGAGTTTGAAAGAGCCCATTATATACCAGGCACTGTGCTAGGAACTCAAGTCCCTGCACTCAATGTCTTTTCATTCTACTCCTTTAATTTCTGTCTTTTGAAGTTCTTTTATATAAATCTACTTCATGTATTGTAAAATAGGATGTGCTTTGATTTGACAAGTATGTTGATTTTTAACAGCTATTTATTATAAAAAATTATTCTTATTGCAGAAATGCAGAAAAATGATCACAAATACAACAGCAATAAATTTTCATACAGATATATCCATTGTTAATATTAGGAAATTTTGTTTCCATATTCTTTGTGTACCTATTATATTACTCTATGTATATATACTCAGGTATACTCGGTGTGTGTATATCTCTGTGCATAGGTGTGCATTGCACATGAGCATATCTCTCTGTGTCTACAGTTTCTGTCATTTGTGGATATCTGTGTACATATGCAAATGACTATTTATTCATTCATTCAGGAAACACTTATTGTATTTCTATTTGTGCCAGGCACTGTGTTCCAAACTGGTTGCCTACAGTGAATGAGACAGACTCAGTTTCTGTCTTTATGAATACTAAACTGTCATGGGGTAGACACAAGGAAATAGATATACATAAATAAAATAATCGAAAGATTAACAAGCACTGAATTTCATAGTGCAATATCTCTGGTGTCAGTTATGATTTATTGTGGCGAGGTTCAGTATATCAGTTTCTCCGAAGGCAGAGCTGAGACATAAGTCTGGGTTTTTCAGCAATGCGTGTTCTCAGGTATAAAACTGAGAAAATATAAAAGTTATGAAACAAAGACCCTGGGAAGTGTTCTGTGAGCAAAAAAACCTAGCTTGTATGTGGTGACCAATGCTCAGATAAATTCTAATGTCCAAAGCTTAGGGAGTCTCTCAGTCTAGACTGCTGCCACAACACAAGAGAAAGTGAATGTTAGAAAAAAAGTCACTTTGTGCTAAACAATTAGAAATAGTGTTTATGCCCCTGAATTTCAAGAGCAAAGAATAGTCTTCTGGTGTTGTCACCACAGCAGACTAGATTATCATTTTATTTTTTAATTACCTCTGGTTTTCTCCAGTAAATTTTTCCCCAAAAGACAATGGCTTGCTCTAACCAGAGAGCTCAGTATTTAAAGCATCACACCCATATGGTAATATTATCTGTTTTCTCCTGGGTCAAGGCACGTACAGAAACAGATTGATGTTTCTGACTGTCTGTCTTTTTCCTCCTTTATCCTGCCTCTAACATGAATAAAGAAATAAAAGAAAAAATGGCAATGGCTTTTTTGTTGTTGATTTTGCAGCTTAAATTGCATAGAAGAATGAATTATGTTTTTCAAAATCGCACCCCAAGAAAAAATAAATGGTAAGTTTGTAAAGTACCATATTTACCCATGTATAAGAAGCCTCCTGGTATAAGACACACTTAATTTTGGGGCACAAAGTTTTAGAAAATGATAACAAATGGGAATAAAAGAGAAATGCAAGTAAAAAAACTAACTACCACCACTGTATAAGACACACCCAGTTTTCTAAACACACATTTTTCTAAAAAGATGAGTCTTATACATGGGGAAATATGGTATACACCCTCCAAATGTTTCTGTGAACATTTCTTTTTACCTTCTTTTTTCTTTACAGAGACAGAGAGAGAGTCAGAGAGAGGGAAAGATAGGGACAGACAGACAGAAATGGAGAGAGTTTTTATTATGTGCCAGGTCACAGATCAATCATCAGTTTCTCGTTGTGACACTTTACGTGTTCATTGACTCCTCTCCCATATATGCCTTGACCAGCGGGCTACAGCTGATCAAGTGACCGCTTGCTCGATCGAGCGACCTTGGGCTCAAGCTGGTGAGCTTTGCTCAAACCACATGAGCCCACGCTCAAACTGGCACCATTGGGATTTGAATCTTGGGTCTTCCGCATTCCAATCAAATGCGCTAACCACTGCACCATCACCTGCTCAGGCTGTGAATATTTTTTTTCTTTTACTTTTCTGGAATTTATTTAGTACCATTGTTCCTAGTATGGGTGGAAAGGCTGTGTATTTTAAGGTTTCCTTACCCTAAAATATATTCATCACTACATTTTTTCATAGGTTTCCTTATGTAGTTTTTATTTTCATTAATTTTAAGGTATTTTGTAACTTGAATTGTGACTTTGAAGTGGGGTGTATTTAGGAGTGAATTTCCTTACCTTCAAAAAAGAGATGTTTAGTTAATTTCTATGACTGTTTACTGTATTAACTGTAATTACAACAAGAAACATGCTTTATATCATTTCTAAGGTTAGAGGTAGTTGAAACTTCCTTCAAAGAACATACAGGATTATCTGTGGTAAATGTTTTCCAAGTGCGCTTCCCTGCTGCCACCTCATGTGCACCTTGGGAATAACAGCTCAGATCAGTTCACCTGGAAAAATACATCTTTAGGGTGCTGTGCATTATCTATCAATGTGGAATCCAAGGCTATCTAAAAGAAAACTTTAACTTGTAAATATAAGAAATTTCTAGTTACTGCTTGCTACTTCTTTCAATGTTAATTGTAGTGAAAGAAAGAGATATACTTGGTATCATTTCAGTCCTATGAAGTTGGCTGGAACTTGCTCCATAGCACAAACAATAATGGTCTCTGTTACATGTGCTTCTCTGCTGCCACCTTGTGTGCATCTTGGGAATCACGCCTCAGTACAGGTCCAAAGGAATAGTTCGGTTCATTTTGTTTTTCTTCTTTCATTCCAGCCATGCTTTCATAAAGCATTTGAAAGTGCCCATTATATACCAGACACTGGGCTAGTAACTCATGTCCCTGCACTCAATGACTTCCAATTCTACTTTTTTAAATTCTGACTTTTGAACTTCTTTTATATAAATCTACTTTGTGTATTGCAAAATAAGATGTGTTTGATTTGAAAAGTATGTTGAATTTTAACAGCTTATTTATTATAAAAAATGTATTGTTATTGCAGAAGTGCAAGAAAAATGACCTCAGATACAACAACAACAAATTTTCATACAGATATATCTATTGATAATATTAGGACATTTTCTTTCCATATTCTTTGTGTACCTATTATATAGGCAGATAAATATTTATATGGCCCTGGCCGTTTGGCTCAGCGGTAGAGCGTCGGCCTGGCATGCGGGGGACCCGGGTTTGATTCCCGGCCAGGGCACATAGGAGGAGCGCCCATTTGCTTCTCCACCCCTCCCCCTCCTTCCTCTCTGTCTCTCTCTTCCCCTCCCGCAGCCAGGACTCCATTGGAGCAAAGATGGCCCAGGCGCTGGGGATGGCTCCTTGGCCTCTTCCCCAGGCGCTAGGGTGGCTGTGGTCTCAGCAGAGCAACGCCCCTGAGGGGCAGAGCATCGTCCCCTGGTGGGCAGAGCATGCCCCTGGTGGGCAGAGCATGCCCCTGGTGGCCGTGCCGGGTGGATCCCAGTCGGGCGCATGCGGGAGTCTGTCTGACTGTCTCTCCCCGTTTCCAGCTTCAGAAATATACACAAAAAAATATTTATAATATCTTATCTGGTGCTACACAGTATAGAAAAAGTTTGTTTTTTTAACAAAGTAAAATAGAAACAAATTTGCATCAATATCAACAATTTTTACTTTAAGACAAAACTAATTCCCTTTCGCTCAAAAACTTATACCAGTATATCATACATTTTAATTCAAATAGAACATATCTTTGTTTCATTTTATACAGAGTTCATTCTGTTATTGATTTTTCTGTAGCTTTATTGATATATAATAGAATTCTAATCTTTTAAGAAAATTTTAATTCTGGTAAAAACCAAAATTAAGTAATTGTATATGTTATGCCAGTATTCTTTACATTAATATTCATGAACAAAATCAATTTTGTTGTTGGTTGAGCTGTATTTACTGGTAGCATGATTATTTTTAATATTTTTCACAAGACATATTTACTAGTTGTCATTTATATGCTTAGATTCTTGGTAATATAAAGCAAAGCAGAAATAAACTTATAATTCTAATTCTCACGCAAACTCCACTGCCCTACACCACAAAAAATATCTTTTAAAAAACCCACAATGTTACCTACCAAAACATTCCTCTGCTGGTCCACTGTATATAGACTCTTTCAGGTCTTACCTTTTTCTCTCAGTTCCATGGCAATGCCTCCCAAGTGGCTGCTGGAGCAATTTAAATTGCCTCAGCATGACTAGAAGAAGCAGACATTATCTCAGGTGAATTTTCAGATAAGGTAAAGCTTATCCTAAATGTGCACCATAATAAAAATAGTCAAGTGCCATTTGAGCCAGAGAGGCAGCTCATGTACCCTATGCCTGCTTAAGGGGCAGATTAGCCTATACCTCACTCAGTTTACTGGCTGACTCCTTCTACCAGTTCCTGCTTAAATCCATTAAATTGGTGAAACATCAAGCTGAACTGAAGCAATATATACCATGATTTCTAAAAATGTCAAAACACAATTGGAAACTATAAACCTTAGAAAATGAAGTGATAGAGTATTCAAATAACACCCCACTATTAATGAGCATAAAAAATACTGCATGTAAGAAATCAGTAGAGAAATGCAAATTAAAACTACTATGAGACATTACTTCACACCAGTCAGAAGGGCTTTTACTAAAAAAACAATGAACAACCAAAAATGATAAAAATGTGGAGGAAGGAAACACTTCACTAGCATTGCCTGCCTTCATGCAGTTTTTCATTTTCTGCTTCCCTTACCAAACTTTAACAATTCCACTTTAGCATATATGGCTGCAACAAAGAAAGACTCTAAACACATTGATGCACTGCTAAAATCTGGATGACCTCCTTGCTCCTACCACAGTTCTGTAACATAAGTTTTCCTACCTTGACTTTCTTTTATTTTTGCATAAGCCAGACAAACAAGAGAGATAATTTAGTAAGTTTTTCAGGGTAAATCTAGTTGAACTCTCAGCCAAATCAGTTCTTCATCAGCAAATGACCATTTTCTGATGCCACTACCACCTTATTAGAGTTGGAAGCCCTAGTAGTTATAATCATTAGCAGCTGATGCTGCTTAAATTTGCTCACAATTCCTTCCACCAAGGGAATAAAACACACAAATTTCTTCCACTATGCAGCACACTTTCCTGTTGCCCATCCAACCTCGCTCCTTAAAATTTCTCACTGCCCATGAATCATTCTCTATTCTGTCCTCAAATCTCACAAATTCTCCTTTCTTTAAATAACTTTTTTATTTTATGTAAAGTCTGTTTTACATATTCCCCATTTATTTCTCTGTGACCATGCCACAACCATTTTTTCTTTTTACCCTGGTCTCTCCATTACCAACCTGTCATGAACAAAGCCCCACTCCCATTTCTGCTTTTATAACACTCTTTACCTGGCCCAGTCTCTGCACTTGTTTTTAATTTTTTCATGCCCTACTCTGCACACTCTCACAGTTGCTACCACCCATGACACTCCTCAAACATACTGCTCCTTTACCTGGCTGAGTTTCAATCACTTCCCAGTCTTGAGAATCTCAGGGTGGAATTTGCCACCACAATCCTTTTACTTTTCTTTTCAAAGCTCTTGTGGCACTCAAGCCATTTCACAGAAACCCCCTTCTCACTACTGCTGTCTCACTGCTGCCATTTTGAAAGAGTTCATCCACATCAGCTGCAGACAATCCATTTATCCGTGCCTTCATCACATAATAGGGTCGAAAAAAATAAAATAAAGGGCAGGTCTAATTGAAAAGAGGATGCATTATAGAATAAATACTGTGAGAAAAGAAAATACAAAAAATTATTAGAATCCTATATCATCCCCTCGATCAAACTGTTCCTCTGTATTTGAATAACTACTCATGACTAATATAAAACATGGAGTTCCCTAAAACATAAGCATGCAATGAGATGCAAAGTGAAAAATGGGAAAAGACACATTGTTCATTTAAAAGCAGTTTGACAGTTTCTGGTTATATGTACTAGCTTTTAGTTTCAAAATGTACATTAGATAGCAGTAGAGGAAGACATTTTTTGGTGACATTTACCTAACTATTATTTTCAGGACGTCCATGACATGGCAGCAGAAAAGTTTGTTTGTTTTTTTCTAGAAACGCCCATGGCCGTCTTAATCCAAATGTGTAAAATATGCAGCAGCAATCTTCCTGGATGGATGGCTCACTTGGCTGGAGCATTGTCTTGCAATGCAGAGGTGGCTGGTTCAGTTCTTGGCTGGGGCACATACAGAAACAAATCGATGCTTCTGTCTCCTCCTTATTTCCCTTCCTCTCTCTGGATTCAATAAAAATAAAAAATTAAAACATAGAAAATAATAAAAAAAAATAGGGAATATTATTTCTGCCCACAGCATTCACTGATAATGCAGAAGTGCTATTCATTCCTATTTTAAGACCCTTACATGCCTCACCTCACTTAATGTTCCCATTTGCCAAATGAGACAGGGACAATTGCTATCTGCATTTCACAGATATTTGAACTAAGGATGATTCTAACCTAATTCAAAACCCAGAAATTATGGTCCAAGATGGGCCAGGAGAGTGTACACACACAGCAACCTGGACACATACGGCCATCAAAGTAGTCCTTGCAATTTTTGCATACTGGTTTTTTTAAAAAACACCTGCACATAAGCTAATGGTCCAGCTTGTCAATCACTCAACCATTGTGAAGTTGGGGTGGAAATTGGGCAGGAAATTGGATAGGATAAGATAAGATAGGAGGGGAGCGAGGAGGTGGCCTGGCCCTTACCAGGTGCTGAACCAACAACAGATCCCTTAAGAGTGCCCTCCCGACTTCTACACTCTCCCTGTCTGATGGCATTTTAAAATCTGTTCTTCAGTCCAGAGCACTGGTCTGCTTCTACCCATGTGTCCTTCCTTTGATGCTTTACCTTACAGAAGCTTCCTACAGGCTCAGAATTAACTCAAGAGCTGACTTCTGGCTCCAACATCTACAAGCAAAGAAATGAAAACTCAGTCTCGTTCTCTGTCAAATGGGGAGAACCACTCCCGCTCAGGTGGCTGTGCGGATTCAGGAAAGCAGTGCTCGTTAGCTCCTGCCAACCATGTGACAAGCACTTTCCCTCTGTGCTATTTTGACCCATATCTCATAGAAAATTCCTATCAGTTTTCTCCTCTCTGAAGCCACCACCACATAGCATGTGGGACCTTGGAGCTCAGGACGGCCCTCTTACACTCTGTCTTTGCCATTCCCAGCTGATGTTCAGGCCAATAATATAATTCTCTGGCCAAGCACTTGGAAGCTCAGGCTTAGCTGGGGACACCCCCCAAATCCTTATACTCTCACAACCTCTTTATTTCTTAGAAACCAAAGTCTGAGAAGGGACACTGAGGGGGCACCTGAAAAGGAGTGTCATATGGAGGAAAATGGCAGAAGGACTCAGTTCCCATTACGTTCACCATTACTATGACTTGCTCTTGATGTTCTCTAGAAGCAAAGTAGTTATGGCACAGAGGGGTCCAACCCACAGACCACTGGGCTGTTTTCTCTGAACTCCTTCCTGGCATCTTATTTGAGATTCTCAAGATGTAGCAGTAATTCATATGCCTTACTGGGGTGCCTTGTAGTGATTAGTTTTTTAAACTTATACATTTTTTAAAATTAATTAATTTTAAGAGTTTTTATTTATTAAGTTTAGAAAGAGAATACAGAGAAGGATGGTGAGGAACAGGAAGCATGGATTGGTAGTTGCTTCTCCTATGTTTCTTGGTCATCAAACTGCGAACAGGCATAGGCTTCATAGTCACTTGATGGAAAATTTTTCATTGCTCCACTGTCCCAGAGTGGGGACTTACCTGTCCTCATGAATCCCTCTGGTTCCCTTGGGCTGAAAACCAAGAGCAGTCTTGAAGGCTTATTTCCTCCTCATGTCCCATGTGCAGGTGCCATTTTTTGTTGTGTTTTGGGTTTCATGTAAAGGAGCCACAAAGGAATGAGGCAGCAATAATACTGCAAGTGCAGAACCCCAATCTTTCCAGGATTGAGGAGCCTCAGAAAAATTAGCTATCCAATTGATTAAGCAGAAACATAACATCATGCATGAGAAACTGACAAGCAGAATTTAGTGTCCAATTTTATTATTTAGTTTTAAAAAACTAATTAGATTTCTCTTGCCCTTTCTGAGACATAACATCAAATCATCTGCTCTCTGTATCCTGACTTGTAGAAAGCTCCAGCAGGGCCAAGCATCATGCACTTGAGGCCTTCCCTGGAAGTGCGACTGCCTTTAGTCATGTATTTTTGGTCTCACATTTTACTTCCTCAGGATGGGAATGGAAATTCACCTGGCGCTTTGGCTTTTCTGCAACAAATAACTGCCTGCTCATAGCAGCTATATGGGAAAACCGAGCTTCCTCAGAGCCCGTCCACATTTTCCTTGCTCCCTATCATACCTCACCATTAGAAAGTTGATGGGGAGGTTTCACATTCACCCTAACAGAAAAGATGGTCATTCCCGAGCTCACTCATTGAATATGTCCTGCTTTGAACTCTTGAATGTGAGCAAATATTTTTCCCATAACAGTACACTGAGACCTGAAGAAGAACACAGAAAACATGTGACCCTAAGTATTGATTGGTGTATAACACTATATTACTCCTCAATCCTCAGAGGTTAACTCACTGCATTAATGGGGTGTGGTTTCTACATTTCCAGGCCAGTCATTCCGGTTCCAGAATAATGTTTGAACATGTGTTTCTTACCCAGGTTGGGACAATTGCAGTGTATGCAGACTCTTTGGATTGTCATGAGTCTGGGCTGAGGGAGGGTCTTAAGGGTAGGCAGTGAGTGAAGAGAATGGAGAACA
Source organism: Saccopteryx leptura (assembly GCF_036850995.1). NCBI lineage: Eukaryota > Metazoa > Chordata > Mammalia > Chiroptera > Emballonuridae > Saccopteryx > Saccopteryx leptura. The sequence goes on from NW_027095720.1 coordinate 15,225, forward strand.
ATAAGCACCCGCAGTGCAAGGACAATTCTGAATAGCAAAATAAAACACAGACGCTTGCACAACTAGAGAAGAGATGCATTCCATTATGAAGATTCAATAATTAAAACAGTAGGATAATGACACATGAATAGACCAAGTGACAAAATAGAAAAGAATGCCCAGTAATACCTGCACATCCATATGAAAATTTTGTCTGAGATATCTTTTTAGTAGCATGGAAACAATATGCATTATATTATAAATTCTGTGAGAAAAGTAAATAAAAATATTGGAGCCTTATATCATCACCTTGACCAAACTCCATTCCATTTAGATTTTAATGACTATTTATTACTAATATAGGACATGGAGTCACCTAAATTCTGAAACATAGAGGACAGAGATAGACTAAGGTTGGTTGAGGCCTCGGGTGCAGAAGAAATACTGGGTCCCTTGTCATTAGAAAAAACTCTCAAGTTAAGCTTTTGTGAGGCCATTCAAAGTTGGGGCCAGGGTACATGCTCGGTGTTCCCACCGATAAATCTACCTCTGATAAAGGTACAAAGAGATTGAAAATGAAAGAATGGGTAAAGACACACAGGTGGTACAAAAGTATGTTTACATTTTTTAGTATGTCAAACAGTTATTTGTGTGATTACTATTTATGCGCAATTGTGTTGTTTCCATATGAACAAATGTAAACTTTTCTCACACTTATCTGTATTACATGCAAAATTATATAATAGCATACAGTACACTTCAGGGCAAAATGCACTAACAGAAATGAACAGCACTTCATATCAGTGACTTCAATTAACTAGGGAGTTCCAAAATGCTCTGTGCTAATAACATAAATTCTTCTATACAGAAGAGATCTACAAGAAAAAATAAACAAATGCATAATCATAACAGATTTAACACAATGCCTCTCCCCTTCCAGACTGAGCATGCCTATTTTAGAACCAATATGTCCCACCTAAGCAGATGGCAGTGCAGTGGATATAGATTCACACTGGGAAACAGAGGACACATGTTCGAACCCTGAAGATGCTGGCATGAGAACGGGCTCACCAGCTTGAGTGGGCAGAGTTGTTGTATTGAGCATGGGATCATAGACATGACCCCCATGGTTGCTGACTTGAGCAAGGGGTCACTCTCCCTGCTGAAAACCCCCGTTCACCCATCAAGGCAAACATGAGAAAGCGATAAGGAACAACTAAAGAGACTAAGGAGCCATAATGAAAAATTGAATCTTCTCATCTCTTTCCCTATCTGTCCCTCTTGCTATCTCTGTCTGTCTCTATCACACACACACACACACACACACACACACACACACACACACACACACATACACAGGCACAGAATTGATAAATTCCCAGAAAACAAATCACTAATGATACACAAAACTGTACAGAAACGGTAAATTGGAATCAACGTTTGTAGACAATCCTCTCTACAAAACCTTTCCATTGGACCTGCCCTGAGGTGTGATTCCCAAGATTCACACGAGGTGGCAGCAGAGAAGCACATGTAACAGAGACCATTATTGTATGTGCTATGGAGCAAGTTCCAGCAAACTTCAGAGGATTGAAATGATATCAAGTATGTCTCTTGCTTTCACCACAGTAAATGTTGAAACAAGTAGCAAACAGTAACTAGAAATTCCTTATATTTACAAGTTATAAAAGTATCTTCTAGATAGCATTGGACTCAACATTGATAGATAAAATACAACAACTAACTGCTGTATTTTTCCAGGTGAACTGCTCTGAGCTGACATTCCCAAGGTGCACACGAGGTGGCAGAAGAGAAGCGCACTTGGAAAACATTTACCACAGACAATCCTGTATGTTCTTTCAAGCAAGTTTCAACTACCTCAAACCTTTGAAATGAAATAAAGCATGTTTCTTGTTGTCATTACACTTAATCTAGTAATCAGTAATAGAAACTAACTAAAAAACCCTTCCTTTGTTAAGTTAAGAAATTCACTCCTAAATAACCCCCCCTCAAAATCACAATTCAAGTTACAAAATACTTCAAAATAAATGGAAATAAAAACTACATAAGAAAACCTATGAAAAAATGTAGGGATGAATATATTTTAGGGAAAAAAATCTTAAAATACACAGCCTTTCTCCCATAATAAGTACCAGGATACTAAAGAAAATCCAGAGAAAGTAGAAAAAAAATGTTCACAGCCTTAGCAGGCTGGTGGTGCAGTAAATAGGGCATTTGACTGTAATGCAGGGGACTCAGGTGTGAGATCCAAGGTCGCCACCTTGAGCATGGGCTCATCTGGTTTGAGCAAAGCTCACCTGCTTGAGCCCAAGGTCGCTGGCTTGAACAAGGGGTAACTCAGTCAGGTGTAGCTTCCTATCAAGGCACATATTAGAGAGTAGTCAATGACTAACTACAGAGTCAAAATGAAAAACTGATGATTGATCTCTGAACTGGCACATAAAAAACTCTCTCCATTCCTGTCTGTCTGTCCCTAATTATCCATCTCTCTGACTCTGTTCCTGTTTCTTGAAAAAAAAATTGTTCACAGAGACATTTGGAGGGTGTATACCATATTTCCCCATGTATAAGACTCATCTTTTTTCAAAAATGTGGGGTTTGGAAACTGGGTGCATCTTATAGAGTGGTTGTCATATTTTTTACTTGCATTTTCATTTATTTGCATTCATTATCATTTTCTCAAATTTTGTGCCCCAAAATTAAGGTGCGTCTTATACAGGGAGGCATCTTATACATGGGGAACTATGATACTTTACAAACTTACCACTTATTTCCACTTGGGGTGAGATTTTGAAAAAGATAATTCATTCCTCTATACAATTTAAGCTGCAAAAAAACAACAAAAAAGCCATTATCTTTTTTTTATTTAATTATTAATGATAAAGAGAGGAAAAAGCGGGAAACAGACAAACAGATAGTCATAAACATCAATCTGTTTCTGTATGTGCCTTGACCCAGGACCAAACCTATGACATTAGTGTATGGGTGTGATGCTCCCACTACTGAGTTCTCTGGTGAGAGTAAGCCATTGTGTTTTGGGAAAAAAAATTTTTAGAGAAAACTTGAGGTAATTAAAAAATAAAATAATACTCTAGTCTGCTGTGGTGACAACACCAGAAGACTTTTCTTTGCTCTTGACAGTCAGGGGCATAAACACTATTTCTATTTCTTTAGCACAAAGTGACCCCTTTGTTAACATAAACTTTTTCTTGTGCTGTGGCAGCAGTCTAGACTGAGAGACCTCCTAATCTTTGGAAATCAGAATTTATTTGAGCCTGGGTCACCACTTACAAGCTAGGTTCTATTGGTCACAAAACAATTCCAGGGTCTTTGTTTCATCACTTGTAAATTTTCTCAGTTGTATAGCTGAGAACACGCATTGCTGAATAACTGAGACTTATGTCTCAGCTCTGCCTTCCGAGAAACTGATGTACTGAACCTCGCCATTATCAATCAAAACTAGGACCAAAGACTTTGCACTACCAAATCTCGTGCTTGTCACAATTTATAATTATTTTATTTATGTATATTTTTTCTTCCTCTGTCTACACCATGACAGTGTAGTATCATAAAGACAGTAAGTGAGTCTGTCTTATTCACTATAGGCAACCAGTGTCGAGCACAGTGCCTGTCACATAAGAGAAATACAATAAGTGTTTTTTGAATGAATGAATAAATAGTCATTTGCATACATACACAGATATACAAAAATGACAGACACTGTGGACAAAGAGAGATATGCTCATGTGCAATGCACATCTATGCACACAGATGTACACACATCCAATGTACCTGAGTACATATAGATAGAGAAATATAATAGGTACACAAAGAATATGGAAAGAAAATATCATAATATTAACAGTAGATATCTCTGGATGAAAATATGTTGTTTTATTTTTCTTATAATTTTATCTTGCACTTCTGCACTAAGAATACAGATTTTATAATAAAAAAGCTGTTAAAATTCAATATTTTTGTCAAATCAAAGCACATCATATTTTCCAATACATTAAGAAGAATTAAATAAAAGAAGTTCAAAAGACAGAAGTAAAAATAGTAGAATGGGAAGTCATTGAGTGCAGGGACATGAGTTCTTAGCACAGTGCCTGGTATATAATGGGCACTTTCAAAGGCTTTATGAAAGCATGGCTGGAAGAAAAAAAGAAAAACAAAATGAAAAGACAGGTGATAGTGAAATACAGGGAGGAAAAGAGAAAGAGTGGAAGAAATAAAGAGAAAAACAAATCATAGCTAGAGAGAAAAAATGGGGGAGGAAAAGAGAGATTCATCACAATTACACAAATTAATATTTTCTGAGATCACAAGTTTACAATAAAAGTTCTCAGCATTTCCCAAACATTCAGAAAATATTTTTAGAGCATTAAACAATACATGGAACTTACTGTCTCTAAATGTTAAATTTTTTGGACTACTGAACTTTCTGGATTTGATAAACATAATCGAGGGTGGACTCAAAAAAATGTGCCTCTCTTTGTCCACCCACAGGTCTACCTTTAGAATGGAAGCAAATTTCACAAATTGGTACTGTCTTTCAAGCAAGTCAGTGCTTATGGAATGAACAGAATTCTGGAACTAGAGGAGAGTTTAGGCACCATGGTGTGATCTGATCCCTTTATTTTACAAATAGGGAACATGAAGCCAAGAGATAAAAAGTGATTAATTCAAGAGTTCCAGTTTCTGGTTCTAAAAGTAAGAAGCATGGAAATTATCATGCCCATCCTCACAGAAGAAAAAAATAAAAAGGCAAAAATAAACTACTCCTCCTGGATCCAACAACTAATTTATGTCAGAGAAACAACGAATGTCTCAAAAAATGTATAAATATTTGAATATGAGGAACAAGAGCATATCAGAGCAAAATCCTGTTGCTGCAGCCAATATTAGACTTTATTTAAGAACTCTACAGTGGGTCCAAGATGGTGGCACATGTGGACGCTGAGCTTGCACCCTCCCAAATACCCATACAATGTACCCTTTACTTAGAAAAATTCATCCTGAAAGACAGCTGAGAAAAATTAAATAGCTTCTGCACAACAAGCTAAAGAGAAAGAGACAGAGAGAGAGAGAGAGAGAGAGAGCATAGTGAAGGATGAGGAAACATGAGAGTTCTGCAGGAGTAGAAGGATCAGCTTAGGACTGAAGAGACCAGTGAGCACCACTGTTTACACCTCCCTGGCACGTGGTTAGAAGATGGGAGCTACATCCAGGCTCTATGGCCAACCGCTGAACACTGCAGCACATCTCCAGCCAACCCTCCTAGAGCTAAATACAACAGAATCATGAGGGAAGCATAGCTTGTATAAAGAGAGCTCTTCTTCTCAGATATCGACCCAGCAAGTAGGTATGGTGGGCGACACTTAACCCACTGAGCTGCATGTGCGGCTCCCCACATAGAGAGTGCAGAGCTAAAAAAACACTCTGGTACCAGCTGAAGGACTATTAGTCCCAGAGAAAGTGCAGAGATAGTGGGTCACTACTGGCATTACAATCCTAGATAATGGGGAGCCAGCAAATGGGTTATGGTCTTCACACAGGACTGCCTGATCAGAGAAAGTGCAGAGATTGGGGAGCGCTGCTGCTCGCACTGGTCAGGCTGCTCTACCCAAAGAAAGCACAAAGCTAGCAAAACCTTGAGGCCCAATGTGGTGTGAGTTGGGCAATGCTCTGTATGGGCACAGGGCTGTCAAGCCCCTAGAAGGTGAAGAATGAACAAATTAAGGCTGTGTGTGTACCCAAGCTACCCCAACAGAACAAAGGGTGGATCTAATGGGAAGTGAGATACAAGAAAGCAAACAGGTAATCCAGCAAAGTCCGATTTCTGACAAAAAATAATTAAAACAGGACACGCAAAGCACACATCATGCAGCCCCTTTTAACCAGGCAGCCCTGCTCAGATTAAAAGAGCGAGGAGGCTCACACTCGACAGGCTGCCTATTTAGAACCCACTCAGGCCAGGTGACATGACAGGCAATGAGTGCACCTCCCCCTCGACAACTGGTAGGCTGAAACTATTTTAACACACAATGTAACAAAGACAACTTTTTCAAGACTGGGCAAGATGACTATTTTATTCAACTCAAAAAAAACAAAAACAGAAAGTCAAGCAAAATGGGAAGACAGAAGAATATACCCCAAATGAAGGAACAGGATGTAAAAATGGTGCTTCTCATTTCCCCTGTCTGTCTCTATTTGTCCCTCTCTCTGTCACAAAAAAAAAAACAAAAAACAAAACAAACAAACAAAAAAACAAAGAAGAGACGAGAAAAAAAATAAAACAAAAAAACGGACAGTATCATTTCTGGTAAGGCTGAAGATTTTGCCTTGACCTATAGCCAGTGAAGAGCTTCCTAAACTCTCCAAGTTATATGGTTCCCACTATGTTAAAATTTGCCCTTCCAATTGCAGAAACAGGATCTATCTAGAAAGCTCTTCACAGTCATGATCTCATCACAGTTATGAGCAAAGAGCTGCTGAGAACTAGTCATTACAGGAGACACTTAGGCAAGGCTGAGCCCTCTTTGCTCAAAATGTCAATTTCCACTCACCAGTCATATGCCCCTCATTTCCTCTGAGAAGTCCCATGAGAATGTAATAGAGGCCACGTGTTCTTCCCATTCTTTTCCATTGTGCAATAGAGTAGTTGTATTTTCTATCTTTGAAAACTTGGGGAAAGGGAACATCTCTTTTACTATATCAGTGGCAGAATCTATGAATGACAGATAATACTTGTTTATCATCTGGTTTAGACTCCAATCTTTGTAAAATCATGATAAAGAGATATAACTACACACATACATATATACACATATGTATATGTATATTATTGTGTAATATGGAAAGAAAACTTTTCTCAGTTAATACAAAAATGTACCTGTTGGAGATTAACATTTTGATTAAAGTACACTCTGATGAAGTTTCTTGTAAATTGACATAGGTAACCTGTGATCCATGTAACGTGTTATGCCTTATGTGTTTGATTCCACACTCTTTTTTTTCTCAGCTCATTTTTAGCATTTTCCCTTTGTACAGCCAACTATGCCACCCACAGACAACAATTCATTGTAATGCACATACATTGTATCTCAAGGCTGTACCTGCATCTCATAACTAGCAAAAGCCAAGAGAGAGCAGGAATGACTCAAGTTGTGCTTTCAGAACAAATGGGGTGGGGGAATCAAACAATTTCCATCAGTTTTTAACACTGGATCAGTCACATATCCAGAACTAATAATACTCAGAAACTGCTCAAAACAAAAAGTCTCAGTGAAAAAGATGTCAACCATACTCTTCCATTTACGAAGCACCAGGTCATGGCATTCTAACCCTTGATGCCACCATCAAAGGAAACAATCACTGAGCCCACAAATGAATTAGTGGCTCAAAATTCTACTGGTTAAAATTGTTTTTGAGCCTCAGTGTAGTTTCCTGGTAAAACAAAGTAACCCTTCACCCCACCCAGAGATGGCATGCGGAAAATAAAAAGAAAAAGCAGTTATCTTGTGCAAAGGGAGCTGCCATCCAGAAAACATTCAGAAGTAGCCTGTACATGGCCAACTGTCCACAGTCTGAGGCGGACAGGAGGCTACCAGACCATCCAGAGCAGAGAACGCTAAGAGGCACACAAACTAAGTTTGGCATTTGCTCACACATACCTCTTGTAGAGATGAAGGAAACTAAAGTAACGCTGACTTATGCAAAGATTTAACATATTCATTAAAATAACACATGCTCTCATTCTCATCTTCTCTTTAAATTAAACTTTTAAAAATAAATTTTACCAAAAAATTAGGAGAATATAATGGGCCATCTGTGCATTTACAAACTTGAGAAATAAAATATGATAAATACATATGAAGCCTTTCTCAAATGTATACTCATCCTTCCCTACCCCAGAGTGAAGTCCTATTCTAAAATTTTTACTTTTGTCTTTTGAACTTCTTTTATGTAAATCTTCTTAATGTATTGTAAAATGTGATGTGCTTTGATTTGACAAGAATATTGAACTTTAACAGCTTCTTTATTATAAAAATGTATTTATATTGCAGAAGTGCAAGAACAAAAGATAACAAGAACAAAACAACAAATTTTCATACAGAGATATCTACTGTTAATATTATGACATTTTCTTTCCATATTCTTTTTGTACCTATGATATTTCTCTATCTAAATGTACTCAGGTACATTGGGTGTGTGTACATCTGTGTGCATAGATGTGCATTGCACATGAGCATATCTCTCTTTGTCCACAGTGTCTGTCATTTGTGTAAATCTGTTTATGTATGCAAATGACTATTTATTCATTCATTCAATAAACACTTATTTTATTTCTATTATGTGCCTGGCACTGTGCTCAACACTGGTTCCCTATTGTGAATGAGACAGACTCACTTTCTGAATAATACACTGTCATGGGGTAGACAGAGGAAGAAAAAATATATGTAAATAATATAATTATAAGTTGTGACAAGCACTGCATTTGGTAGTGCAATATCTTTGGTCCCAGATTTATTTACAGTGGCAAGGTTTAGTATATCAGTTTCTTGGAAGGCAGAGCTGAGACATAATTCTCGGTTCTTCAGCAATGCTGTTCTCAGCTATAAAACTGAGAAAATTTACAAGTGATGAAAAAAGACCCTGGGAGCTGTTCTGTGACCAAAAGAACCTAGCTTGTAAGTGGTGACACAGGCTCAGATAAATTCTGATGTCCAAAGCTTAGGAGGTCGCTCAGTCTGCAATGCTACCACTGCACAAGAAAAAGTGCATATTAGGAAAGGGATAACTTTGTGCTAAACAATTAGAAATAGTGTATATGCCCCTGACTGTCAAGAGCAAAGAAAAGTCTTCTGGTGTTGTCACCACAGCAGACTAGATTATTATTTTATTTTTTAATGACCTCAGGTTTTCTCTAGTAATTTTCCCCCAAAAGACAATGGCTTGCTCTCACCAGAGAGGTCAGTAATTAGAGCATTACACCCATACACTTATGTCATAGGTTTGGTCCTGGGTCAAGGCACATATAAAAACAAATGGATGTTTTTGTCTATCTTTCTATCTGTTTCCCTCTCTTCCTTCCTCTAACATTAATAATTAAATAAAAGAAAAAATGACAATGGCTTTTTTATTGTTGTCTTTGCATCTTAAATTGTATAGAGAAATGAATTATGTTTTTCAAAATATCACCCCAAGAGGAAATAAGTGGTAAGGTTGTAAAGTACCATATTTCCTCAAGTATAAGATGCCTCCCTGTATAAGACGCACCCAATTTTGGGAAATAAAATTTGAAAAAATGATAACAAATGCGAATAAACAGAAAATGCATGTAAAATATATGACAATCATTGTATAAGACGCACCCAGTTTTCAAACCCGACATTTTTCAAAAGGAATAATTCTTATACATGGGAAATTATGGTATACACAATCCAAATGTCTCTGTGAACATTACTTTTTTTCATTTTTTTTTTTTTTACTGAGACAGGGAGAGAGTCAGAGAGAGGGATAGATTAGGAAAGAGAAACAGGAATGGAGAGGGTTTTTTATTATGTGCCAGGTCACAGATCAAACATCAGTTTTTCATTGTGAAACCTTAGTTGTTCATTGACTGCTCTCTCATATGTGCCTTGACCAGGGGGCTACAGCTGACCGAGTGACCCCTTTCTCGAGTCAGCGACCTTGGACTCATCCTGGTGAGCTTTGCTCAAACCAGATGAGCCCACGCTCCAGCTGTCGACCTTGGGATCTCAAACCTGGGTCCTCTGCATTCCAGTCAAATATCCACTGCGCCACCGCCTGCTCTGGCTGTGAACATTATTTTTTTTTACTTTCTCTGGATTTTATTTAGTATCCTAGTTCTTAGTATGGGTGAAATGTTTGTGCATTTTAAGGTTTTTTTCCCCTAAAATGTATTCATCTCTACATTTTTTCATAGGTTTTCTTATGTAGTTTTTATTTTTATTGATTTTAAAATATTTTGTAACTTGAATTGTGATTTTGAGGGCGTGGTTTTTTTGGTGTGAATTTCTTAATTTATCAAAAAGGGTTTTTTAGTTAGTTTCTATTACTGATTACTAGATTAAGTGTAATGACAACAAGAAACATGCTTTATATCATTTCAAAGGTTGAAGGTAGTTGAAATTTGCTAGAAAGAACATACAGGATTGTCTGTGGTAAATGTTTTCCAAGTGCGCTTCTCTGCTGTCACCTCGTGTGCACCTTGGGAATAACAGCTCAGAGCAGTTCACCTGGAAAAATACAGCATTTGGGTATTGTGCGTTATCTATCAATGTTGAGTCCAATGCTATCTAGAACTTTAATAACTTGTAAATATAAGGAATTTCTAGTTACTGTTTGCTACTTGTTTCAACGTTAACTGTAGTGAAAGCAAGAGACATTCTTGATATCATTTCAATCCTCTGAAGTTTGCTGGTACTTGCTCCATAGCACATACAATAATGGTCTCTGTTACATGTGCTTCTCTGATGCCACCTCATGTGCAACTTTGGAATCACGCCTCATACAGTTATAAAGAAAACGGTTGGTAGAGATGATTGTGTACAAACATTGATTACAATTTGCCATTTCTGTAAATTTTTTGTGTATCCTTAGTATTTGTTTTCTGGGAATCTCTCGGTTCATCTTTTTTTTCTTCTTTCCTTCCAGCCATGCTTTCATAAAGCCTTTGAAAGTGCCCAGCATATACCAGGCACTGTGCTAAGAAATCATGTCTCTGCACTCAATGACTTCCCATTCTACTATTTTTACTTCTCTCTTTTGAACTTCTTTTATTTAAATTTTCTTAATGTATTTTAAAATATGATGTGCTTTGATTTGATGAGTATGATGAATTTTATCAGCTCTTTTATTATAAAAACTGTATTCTTATTGCAGAAGTGCAAGAAAAAATAATAAGAAAAACAAAACAATATTTTTTCATACAGAGATATTTTCTCTTAATATTATGACATTTTCTTTCCATATTCTCTGGTTACCTGTTATATTTCTCTATATATATGTTCTCAGGTACATTGGGTGTTTGAACATCTGTGTGCATAGATGTGCATTGCACATGAGCATATCTCTCTGTTTCCACAGTGTCTGTCATTTGTGTATATCTGTGTATGTATGCAAATGACTATTTATTCATTCATTCAATGAACACTTGTTGTTCTTTTATTATGTGCCAGGCACTGTTCTTGACACTGGTTCCCTATAGTAAATGAGGCAGACACACTTTCTATCTTTATGAATAATACACTGTCATGGGGTAGATAGAGGAAGGAAGAATATACATAAAAAATAATTAGGCCCTGGCCAGTTGGCTCAGCGGTAGAGCATTGGCCTGGCATGTGGGGTACCCGGGTTCGATTTCCAGCCAGGGCACACAGGAGAAGCTCCCATTTGCTTCTCCAACCCCCACCTTCCTCTCTGTCTCTCTCTTCCCCTCCCGCAGCCAAGGCTCCAATAGAGAAAAGATGGCCCGGGCGCTAGTGATGGCTCCTTAGCCGCTGCCCCAGGCTCAACAGTGGCTCTGGTGGATCATGGTAGAGCGACGTCCCGGAGAGGCAGAGCATCGCCCCCTGGTGGGCAGAGCGTCGCCCCTGGTGGGCATGCCAGGTGGATCCCGGTCGGGCACATGCGGGAGTCTGACTGTCTCTCCCCATTTCCAGCTTCAGAAAAATTAAAAAAAAATAATAATTATAAGTTGTGACAAGTAATGGATTTGGTAGTGCAATGTCTTTGTTCCCAGATTTGTTTAATCGTGGTGAGGTTCAGTATATCAGTTTCCAGGAAGGCAAAAGTCTTGGTTCTTTAGCAACATGTCTTCTCAGTTATAAAACTGATAAAATTTACAAGTGATGAAACAAAGACCCTGGGAGGTGTTCTGTGACCAAAAGAACCTAGCGTGTATGTTGTGACCCAGGCTCAGATAAATTCTGATGTCCAAAGCTTAGGAGTTCATTCAGTCTGTACTGCTGCCACGGCACAAAAAAAAAGTGCATGTTATGAAAGGGTCACTTTGTGCTAAACAATTAAATAGAGTGTTTGTGTCCCTGACTGTCAAGAGCAAAGAAAAGTATTCTGGTGTTGTGACCACAGCAGACTAAATTATCATTTTATTTTTTAATTACCTGTGGTTTTCTCTAGTAAATTTTTCCCAAAAGACAATGGCTTGCTCTCACCAGAGAGTTCAGTTGATAAAGCCTCACACCTATACGCTAATATCATAGGTTTGCTCCTGGGTCATGGCACATATCGAAACAGATTGATATTTCTGACTATCTGTCTGTCTTTTTCCCCCTCTATCCTGCCTCTAACATTAATAAATAAATAAAAGAAAAAATAACAGTGGCTTTTTAGTTGTTGTTTTTGCAGCTTAAATTACATAGAAGAATGAATTATGTTTTTCTAAATCTCACCCCAAGAGAAAATCAATGATAACTTTGTAAAGTACCATATTTCCCCATGTATAAGAAGCCTCCCTGTATAAGATGCAACTTAATTTTAAGGCACAAAGTTTGAGAAAATGATAACAAATGCAAATAAATGGGAAATGCAAGTAAAATAATACTACAACCATTGTATAAGAGGCACGCAGTTTTCTAACCCCATATTTTTCAAAAATGATGAGTCTCACTCATGGGGAAATATGGTATACACCCTCCAAATGTCTCTGTGAACATTTATTTATTATTTGATTTTTTTACAGAGATGGGGAGAGAGTCAGAGAGAGGGATATATTGCGACAGACAGACAGAAATGGAGAGATTGTTTTATAATTTGCCAGGTCAAAGATCAATCATCAGTTATTCGTTGTGACACCTTATGTGTTAATTGACTCCTGTCCCATATTGGCCTTGAACAGGGGGCTACAGCTGATCGAGTGACCGCTTGCTCGAGCCAGCGACTTTGGACTCAAGCTGGTGAGCTTTGCTCAAATGACATGAGCTCATGCTCAAGCTTGGGATCTCGAACCTGGGTCCTTTGCATTCCAGTCAAATGCTCTAACACCTGCGCCATTGCCAGCTCAAGCAGTGAACATTTTTTTATTTTAATTTCCCTGGATTTTATTTAGTATCCTGGATCTTAGTATGTGTGGAAAGACTGTGTATTTTAAGGTTCTCTTGCGCTAAAATATATCCATCACTGCATTTTTCCATAGGTTTACTTATGTAGTTATTATTTCCATTAATTGTAAGGTATTTTGTAACTTGAACTGTGATTTTGAGACGGAGGTCATTTAGGAGTGAATTTCCTTATCTTAAAATAAAAGAGATTTTTAGTTAATTTCTATTACTGTTTACAATATTAAGTGTAATGACACCAAGAAACATGATTTATATCAATTCTGAGTTTAGAGGTAATTGAAATTTGCTTGAAAGAACGTACAGGATTATCTGTGGTAAATGTTTCCCAAGTGTGCTTCTCTGCTGCCACCTCATTTTCACCTTGTGAATAAGAGCTCAGAGCAGTTTACCTTGAAAAATACAGCAGTTGAGTGTTGTGCGTTATCTACCAATGTTGAATCCAAGGCTATCTAAAAGAAACTTTTATAACTTGCAAATAGAAGGAATTTCTGGTTACTGCTTGCTACTACTTTCAATGTTAACTGTAGTGAAAACAAGAGATATACTAAGTATCATTTCAATCCTCTGAGTATGGCTGGAACTTGCTCCATAGCACATACAATAATGGTCTCTGTTACATGTGCTTCTCTGCTGCCACCTCATGTGCACGCCTCAGTACAGGTTCAAAGGAATAGTTTGGTAGAGAACATTGTCTATAAACGTTGATTCCAATTTGCCGTTTCTGTAAAATTTTTGTGTATCCTTAGTGGTTTGTTTTCTTCAAATCTCTCGGTTCATCCCCTTTTTCTTCTTTGTTTCCAGCCATGCTTTCATAAAGCCTTTGAAAGTACTCATCATGTACCAAGCACTGTGCAGGGAACTCATGTCCCTGCACTCAATGACTTCCCATTCTACTCTTTTAACATCTTCCTTTTATATAAAACTACTTCGTGTATTGTAAAATAGGAAGTGCTTTGATTTGACATGTATGTTGAATTTTAACAGCTTTTCTATTATAAAAAATTGTTTTCTTATTGCAGAAGTGCAAGAAAAATGATCTCAAAAACAACAACAACAGATTTTCATACAGATATATCTACTGTTCATATTAGGACATTTTCTTTCTTTTTTTTTTTTTCTGAAGCTGGAAACGGGGAGAGACAGTCAGAGAGACTCCCGCATGTGCCCAACTGGGATCCACCCGGCATGCCCACCAGGGGCGACTCTCTGCCCACCAGGGGGCAGTGCTCTGCCCCTCTGGGGCGTCGCTCTGGGGCAACCAGAGCCACTCTAGCGCCTGGGGCAGAGGCCAAGGAGCCATCCCTAATGCCCAGGCCATCTTTGCTCAAAAGGAGCCTTGGCTGTGGGAGGGGAAGAGAGAGACAGAGAGGAAGGAGGGGGGTGGAGAAGCAAATGGGTGCTTCTCCTATGTGCCCTGGCCGGGAATCAAACCTGGGTCCCCCACACGCCAGGCCGACGCACTACCGCTGAGCCAACCGGCCAGGATCATATTAGGAAATTTTCTTTCCAAATTTTTTCTGTACTTATTATATTTCTTTTTGCGTATATACTCAGGTTAACTGGGTGTGTGAACATCTGTGTCCATAGATGTGCATTGCACATGAGCATATCTCTCTGTGTCCACAGTGTCTCTCATTTTTGGATATCTGTGTATGTATACAAATGACTAATTATTCATTCATTCAGGAAACACTTACTATATTTCTATTATGTGCCAGGCACTGTGCTTGACACTGGATGCCTATAGTGAATGAGATAGACATACTTTCTGTCTTTATGAATAATACACTGTCCTGGGGAAGAAAGAAGAAAAAAATATACATAAATAAAATGATCGTAAGTTGAAACAAGCACTCTATTTTTTAGTGTAATATCTTTGGTGTCAGTTATGATTTATTATACCGAGGTTCAATATATCAGTTTCTCAGAAGGCAGAGCTGAGATATAAGACTCGGATTTTCAGCAATGCATGTTCTCAGGTGTAAAACTGAGAAAATATAGAAGTTATAAATCAAAGACCCTGGGAGGTGTACTGTGAGAAAAAGATCCTAGCTTGTATGTTGTGGACAATGCTCAGATAAATTCTGATGTCCAAGCTTAGGAGGTCTCTCAGTCTGGACTGCTGCCACGGCACAAGGGAAAGTGAATGTTGGAAAGGGGTCACTTTCTGCTAATCAACTACAAATATTGTTTATGCCTCTGAATTTTAAGAGAAAAGAAAATCTTCTGGTGTCGCCATAGAAGACTAAATTATCATTTTATTTTTTAATTACCTCTGGTTTTCTCTAGTAAATTTTTTCCCAAAAGACAATGGCTTGCTCTCACCAGAGAGCTCAGTAGTTAAAGCGTCACACCTATATGCTAATGTCATAAGTTTGCTCCTGGGTCAAGGCACATACCAAAACAGATTGATGTTTCTGACTATCTGTCTGTCTTTTTCCTACTCTATCCTGCCTTTAACATTAATAAATAAATAAAAGAAAAAATGACAGTGGCTTTTTTGTTGTTGTTTTTGCAGCTTAAATTGCATAGAAGAATGAATTATGTTTTTCTAAATCTCACCCCAAGAGAAAATCAATGGTAAGTTTGTAAAGTACCATATTTCCCCATGTAAAAGAAGACTCCCTGTATAAGACGCACCTTAATTTTGGGGCACAAAATTTGAGAAAATGAGAAGAAATACGCATAAATGGGAGTTGCAAGTAAAAAAAATACTACAACCACTCTATAAGAGGCACTCAGTTTTCTAACTACATATTTTTCAAAATTGATGAGTCTCACTCATGGGGAAATATGTTAAACACCCTCCAAATGTCTCTGTGAACTGTCCTTTTTTCTTTTCTTTTTTTACAGAGACAGGGAGAGAGTCAAAGAGAGAAATATATAGGGACAGACAGAAAGAAATGGAGAGACTTTTTAAAATTATTTGCCAGGTCACAGATCAATCATCAGTTTTTTGTTTTGACACCTTACGTGTTAATTGACTCCTGTCTCATACATGCCTTGAACAGTGGGCTACAGCTGATCGAGTGACCGCTTGCTCGATCCAGCGACCTTGGGCTCAAGCTGGTGAGCTTTGCTCAAACGACATGAGCCGACACTGAAGCTGGCGCCCTTGGGATCTCAAACCTGCGTCCTTTGCATTCCAGTCAATTGCTCTAACCACTGCGCCATCGCCTGCTCAAGCTGTGAACATTTTTTCTTTTATTTTCTCTGGATTTTATTTAGTATTCTGGTTCTTACTGGGGGTGGAAAGGCTGTGTATTTTAAGGTTTTCTTGCCCAAAAATATATTCATCACTGCATTTTTTCATAGGTTTCCTTATGTACTTTTTATTTCCATTATTGTAAGCTATTTGGGTTTGGCAATAAGTTCATAGCCTTTTTATATTTTCTTTTATTTTGCAAGGATTTTTTGCTTTTGGCAAAGGGTAAGTATTCATTTGATAAAACACTTTCTGTTCTACAAAACTATGTAAATTGTATTTTTGAGTCATTTAATTTTTATTAATTTTGAGGCTTAGAATTTGAATACCCAGGAGGCAAAAATCAACATTTTTGACACCTACTCCTCTTTGCTTTTCATCAAAGTCAAAAAGCTGCTGAAGCAGCCCGGGACATTTGTGACGCGTATGTAGAAGATTTCATAGGCGAGTCTACAGCATGGAAATGGTTTGCAAAGTTCAAAAATGGCGACTTTGATGGTGATGGCACATCCCGCAACGGAAGGTTTTCTGAATTCGATGAAGAATGTCTCAAATCACTTTTGAAGGAGAACGGTGGCCAAACCAGTCTTGAATTGGCAGAAAAAATGAACTACGATCATAAAACGATTCTCAATCACCTTCATTCAATGGGATTTACTGAAAAATTGGGAACCTGGGTGCCTCACGAGCTCAACAAAAAAAGGAAACAAAAAAAGTAGCCTTCAAATTGCTTCTCAGCATCTTGCCCGACTTCGGGCAACACGTGGTCCAAAACAGCGCTTTTTGTACCGAATCATCACGGGATATGAGAAGTGGTGCCTATACATCAATATGAAGCAAAGAAAGGAGTGGATGGCTCCAGGAGATATGCCAAAGACGACAGTTAAGCCACACCTTCATCCAAAAAAGTTCATGATATGTGTTTGGTGGGACTGAGAGGGCATGGTGCACTGGGAAATGCTCGAAAAGAATGCCACGGTCAACAAGGAGCTCTACGTTACCCAGCTACACCGGGTGATTGAGGCTATTTGACTGAAAAGTCCTGATCGACATGGTCAAACCATACTTCTTCACGGCAACGCCAGGCCCCATGTTGCACAAGTCATCAAAGAGTACTCCAAGAGCTCGAATGGGAGGTCCTTCAGCATCCGCCCTATTCTCCGGACCTTGCACCAACCAATTACCATCTTTTCCGCTCCCTGTCAAACCATATGAAGGGCGATACCTTCCATAACAAAGAGGTCCTTAAACACTGGCTCAATGAATTCTTTGACACCAGACCAGGCGATTTTTGGAGGAACCGCATCAACAAATTGGTCGAGAGGTGGGAAGAGGTTGTATACAGCAACAGCGAATATATAATTGATTAACTTATTGATATAATTATTGTTTTTTGTTTAAATAAAAATCTTCGGTTAAAACGCTACGAACTTATTCCCCAACCAAATATTTTGTTACTTGAACTGTGATTTTGAGAAGGGGGTCATTTAGAAGTGAATTTCCTTACCTTTAAAAAAAGGGATTTTTACTTAATTTCTATTACTGTTTACTATATTAAGTGTAATGACACCAAGAATCATGATTGATATCAATTCTATGGTTAGAGGTCATTGAAACTTGCTTGAAAGAACATACAGGGTTATCTGTGGTAAATGTTTTCCAAATGTGCTTCTCTGCTGGCACCTCATTTTCACCTTGTGAGTAACAGCTTAGAGAATTTACATTGAAAAATACAGCAGTTGGGTGTTGTGTGTTATCTATCAATGTTGAATCCAAGGCTATCGGAAAGAAACTTTTAAAACTTGCAAATAGAAGGAATTTCTGTTTACTCCTTGCTACTATTTTCAACGTTAACTGTAGTGAAAACAACAGATATACTTGGTATCATTTCAATCCTCTGATTTTGGCTGGAACTTGCTCCATAGCACATACAATAATGGTCTCTATTATATGTGCTTCTCTGCTGCCACCTTGTGTGAATTTTCAGAATCACGCCTCAGTACAGGTTCAAAGAAATAGTTTGGTAGAGAAATTTGGCTATAAAGGTTGATATCAATTTGTCGTTTCTGTAAAGTGTTTGTGTATCCTTAGTGGTTCGTTTTCTTAAAATCTCTCAGTTCATCCACTTTTTCTTCTTTCTTTCCAGCCATGCTATCATAAAGCATTTGAGAGTACCCATAATATACCAGGCACAGTGCAATGGCACTCATGTCCCTGCATTCAATGACTTACCATTGACTCTTTTAAATTCTGTCATTTTATTTCCTTTTATATAAAACTACTTCGTGTATTGTAAAATAGTGTGCGCTTTGATTTGACATGTATGTTGAATTTTTAAAACTTTTCTATTATAAAAATATCTATTCTTATTGCAGATCTGAAAAATGATCTCAAAAACAACAACAACAGATTTTCATACAGATATATCTACTGTTCATATTAGGGCATTTTCTTTCTGTATTCATTCTGTTCCTATAATATTTCTCTCTGTGTATATACTCAGATTCACTGGGTGAGTGTACATCTGTGTGCCTATATGTGCATTGCACATGAGCATATCTCTCTGGATCCACAGTGTCTGTCATTTGTGGATATCTGTGTTTCTGTGCAAATGACTATTTATTCATTCATTCAGGAAACACTTATTGTATTTCTATTATATGGAAGCACTTTGCTCGACACGGGATGCCTATAATGAATGAGATAGATTTACTTTATGTCTTTTTGAATACCACCCTGTCCTGGGTAGACAGAAGAAAAAATATACATGAAAAAATAATCGTAAGTTGAAACAAGTACTGTATTTGGTAGTGCAATATCTTTGGTGTCATTCATGATTTATTTTGACGAGGTTCAGTGTATCAGTTTCTCAGAATGCTGAGCTGAGACATAAAACTCGGTTTTTCAGCAATGCTTGTTCTCAGGTATAAAACTGAGAAAATATAAGTTATGACTCAAAGAATCTGGGAGGCATTCTGTGAGCAAATCCTAGCTTGTATGTTGTGACCAATGCTCAGATAAATTCTTATGTCCAAGCTTAGGAGGTCTCTCAGTCTGGAC
The DNA here is from genome assembly GCF_036850995.1 of Saccopteryx leptura. Taxonomy (NCBI): domain Eukaryota; kingdom Metazoa; phylum Chordata; class Mammalia; order Chiroptera; family Emballonuridae; genus Saccopteryx; species Saccopteryx leptura. The sequence continues at coordinate 34,599 of NW_027095720.1, forward strand.
TGCTGCCACGACACAAGAGAAAGTGCATGTTAGGAAAGGGGTCACTTTCTTTCTGCTAAAAAATTAGAAATAGTGTTTATGCCCCTGAATTTAAAGAGCAAAGAAAAGTGTTCTGGTTTTGTCGTCACAGAAAACTAAATTATCATTTTATTTTTTAATTACATCTGGTTTTCTCTAGTAAAATTTGACCCAAAAGACAATGGCTTGCTCTCACCAGAGAGCTCAGTAGTTAAAGCATCACACTTATATGCTAATGTCATAGGTTTGCTCCTGGGTCAAGGCACATACCGAAACAGATTGATGTTTCTGACTATCTGTCTGTCTCTTTCCCCCTCTATCCTGCCACTAACATTAATAAATAAATAGAAGAAAAAATGACAGTGGCTTTTTTGTTGTTGATTTTGCAGCTTCAATTGCATAGAAGAATGAGTTATGCTTTTCTAAATCTCACCGCAAGAGGAAATCAATGATAAGTTCGTAAAGTACCATATTTCCCCAATTATAAGAAGCCTCCCTGTATAAGATGCACCTTAATTTTGGGTCACAAATTTGAAGAAAATGAGAAGAAATGCACATATACAGGATTTGCAATTAAAATAATACTACAACCACTGTATAAGAGGCATTCAGTTTTCTAACCCTATATTTTTCAAAAATGATGAGTCTTACTCATTGGGAAATATGGTACACATGCTCCAAATGTCTCTTTGAACTGTTCTTTTTTCTTTTATTTTTTACACAGACAGGAGGGAGTAAAAAACAGGGATATATAGGGACAGACAGACAGAAATGGAGAGATTTTTTTATTATTTTCCAGGTCAGAAATCAATCATCAGTTTTTCATTGTGACACCTTATGTGTTCATTGATTCCTGTCTCATATGTGCCTTGAACAGAGGGCTACAGCTGATCAAGTGACCGCTTGCTCGATCCAGCAACCTTGGGCTCAAGCTGGTGAGCTTTGCCCCAACGACATGAGCCGATGCTCAACCTGGCGCCATTGAGATCTCAAACCTGGGTCCTTTGCATTCCAGGCAAATGCTCTAACCACTGCGCCATCACCTGCTCGAGTTTTGAATATTTTTTTTCTCTGGATTTTATTTAGTATCCTGGTTCTTACTGTGGGTGGAAAAGCTGTGTATTTTAAGGTTTTCTTGCCCTAAAATATATTCATCACTGCATTTTTCCATAGGTTTCCTTATTTAGTTTTCATTTCCATTACTTGTAAGCTATTTGGGTTGAGGAATAAATTCATAGCTTTTTTATATTTTATTCTATATTACAAAATTTGTTTGCTGTTTGGCAAAGGGTAAGTATTCATTCGATAAAACTCTTTCTGCTCTACAAAACTGATTTAATTGTATTTTTGAGTTATTTAACTTTTTATTAGTTTTGAGGCTTAGAATTGGAATACTCAGGAGGAAAAATCAACATTTTCGACACCTGCTCATTTTGCTTTTCATCGAGGTCAAAAACCAGCTGAAGAAGCCCGGGACACTTGCGACGTGTATGGATAAGGTGTCATAGGCGAGTCTACAGCTCAGAAATGGTTTACAATGTTCAAAAATGGCGACTCTGACGTCGATGGCTCGTCCCGCAGTGGAAGGTTTTCTGAATTTGATGAAGAACGTCTCAAATCACTTTTGAAGAAAAACGGTCGCCAAACAAGTCATGAATTGGTGGAAAAAATGAACTGCAATCACAAAACGATACTCAGTCACCTTCATTCAATGTGATTTACCAAAAATTAGGAGCCTGGGTTCCTCACGAACTCAACAAAAAAAAACAAAGAAAGTCGTCTTCAAATTGTTTCTCAGCAACTCACCTGCCATCGAGCAACACGTAGTCATCAACAGCACTTTTCGTACAGAATCATCATGGGAGAGAAAAAATGGTGCCTATACATCAATATGAAGCAAAGATAGGAGTGGGTAGCTTCAGGAGATATGTCAAAGCCAAAAGTCAAGCCGGACCTTCATTAAAAGAAGATCATGATATGTGTTTGGTGGGACTGGGAGGGCATGGTGCACTGGGAAATGCTCGAAAAGAATGCCACGGTCAACAAGGAACTCGAAAATGCCCAGCTACACCACGTGAATGAGGCTATTCGACTGAAAAGTCCTGATCGACATGGTCAAACCATACTTTTTCATGACAAGGACTGGACCCATGTTGCACAAGTCGTCAAAGCCACACTCCAAGAGCTCGAATGGGAGGTCCTTCAGCATCCGCCGTATTCTCTGGACCTTGCACCGACCGATTACCATCTTTTCCACTCTCTGTCAAACCATATGAAGGGCGTTACCTTCGATAACAAAGAGGTCCTTAAAAACTGGCTCAACAAATTCTTTGACACCAGACCAGGTGATTTTTGGAGGAACAGCATCAACAAATTGGTCCAGAGGTGGGAAGAGGTTGTAAACAGCAATGGCGAATAAATAATTGATTAACTTATTGATATAATTACTGTTTCTTTTATATAAAAATCTTCAGTTAAAACGCTACGAACTTATTTCCCAACCAAATATTTTGTAACTTGAAATGTGATTTTGAGAAGAGGGTCATTTAGGAGTGAATTTCCTTACCTTAATGAAAAGGGATTTATAGTTAATTTCTATTACTGTTTACTATATTAAGTGTAATGACACCAAGAATCATGATTTATATCAATTCTAAGGTTAGAGGTAGTTGAAACTTGCTTGAAAGAACATACAGGATTATCTGTGGTAAATGTTTCCCAAATGTGCTTCTCTGATGCCACGTAGTTTTCACCTTTTGAGTAACAGCTCAGAGCAGTTTACCTTGAAAAATACAGCCATTCGCTGTTGTGCGTTATCTATCAATGATGAATCCAAGGCTATCTAAAATAAACTTTTAAACCTTGCAAATAGAAAGAATTTCTGGATACTGCTTGCTAAGACTTTCAACGTTAACTGTAGTGAAAACAAGAGATATATTTGGTATCATTACAATTTTCTGAATCTGGCTGGAACTTGATCAATAGAACATAAAATAATGGTCTCTCTTACAGGTGCTTCTCTGCTGCCAAATCGTGTGCATCTTCGGAATCACGTCTCAGTACAGGTTCAAAGGAATAGTTTGGTAGAGAACACTTTCTATAAACGTTGATTCCAGTTTGCCATTTCTGTAAAGTTTTTCTGTATTCTTAGTGGTTTGCATTCGTAAAATCTCTCTATTCATCGCATTTTTTTTGTTTGTTTCCAGCCAAGCTTTCATAAAGCCTTTGAAAGTGCCCATAATATACCAGGCACAGTGCAAGGAACTCATGTCCCTGCATTCAAGGACTTCCTATTCTACTCTTTTAACTTCTGTCTTTGTAATTCCTTTTATATAAAACTACTTCGTGTATTGTAAAATAAGGTGTGCTTTGATTTGACAAGCATGTTGAATTTTAACAGCTTTTTTATTATAAATAATGAATTCTTATTGCAGAAGTGCAAGAAAAATGATCTCAAAAACTACAACAAAAGATGTTTATACAAATATATCTACTGTTTATACTGGCAAATTTTCTTTCCGTATTCTTTGTGGTCCTATTATATTTCTCTTTGTGTATATACTCAGGTTCACTGGGTGTGTGTACATCTCTGTGCATAGATGTGCATTGCACAAGAACATATCTCTCTGGGTCCACAGTGTCTGTCATTTGTGGATATCTGTGTATGTATGCAAATGACTATTTATTCATTTATTCAGGAAATACTTATTGTATTTCTATTATGTGCCAGGTACAGTGCTCGACACTGGATGCCTATAGTGAATGAGATAGACTTACTTTCTGTCTTTATGAATACTACACTGTCCTGGGGTGGACAGAAGAAAAAAATATACATAAATAAAATAATCATAAGTTGAAACAAGCACTGTATTTGGTAGTGCAATATCTTTGGTGTCAGTTATGATTTATTATGGCGAGGTTCAGTGTATCAGTTTCTCAGAAAGCAGAGCTGAGACATAAGACTCGGTTTTTCAGCAATGCATGTTCTCAGGTATAAAACTGAGAATATAGAAAAGTTATGAATCAAAGACCCTTTGAGGTGTTCTGTGAGCAAAAGAACCTAGCTTGTATTTTATAACCAATGCTCAGATAAATTCTTATGTTCAAGATTAGGAGGTTTCTCAGTCTAACCTGCTGCCATGGCACAAGAGAAAGTGCATGTTAGGAAAGGGATCACGTTCTGCTAAAAAATTAGAAATAGTGTTTATGCCCCTGAAATTTAAGAACAAATAAAAGTCTTCTGGTGTTGTCACCACAGAAGACTAAATTATCATTATATTATTTAAGTACGTCTGGTTTTCTCTAGTCAAATATTTCCCCAAAATAAAATGGCTTGCTCTCACGAGAGAGGTCAGTAGTTAAAGCATCACACCTATATGCTAATGTCATAGGTTTGCTCCTGGGTCAAGACACATACAAAAGCAGATTGATGTTTCTGACTATCTGTCTGTCTTTATCCTCCTCTATCCTACTTCTAACATCAATAAATAAATAGAAGAAAAACTACAGTGGCTTTTCTGTTGTTGTTTTTGCAGCTTCAATTGCATAGAAGAATGAATTATGCTTTTCTAAATCTCACCGAAAGAGGTAATCAATGATAAGTTCGTAAAGTACCATATTTCCCCTATTATACGAAGCCTCACTGTATAAGACGCACCTTAATTTTGGGGCACAAATTTTAAAAAAATGATAAGAAATGCAAATAAACGGAAATTGCAAGTAAAAAAATACGACAACCACTGTATAAGAGGCACTCAGTTTTCTAACCCCATATTTTTCAAAAATGATGAGTCTTATTCATGGGGAAATATGGTATTCACCCTCCAAATGTCTCTGTGAACTGTTCTTTTTTCCTTTCTTTTTTTACAGAGACAGGGATAGAGTCAAAGTGAGGGATATATAAGGACAGACAGACAGAAATGGAGATTTTTTTTATTATTTGCCAGGTCACAGATCAATCATCAGTTTTTTGTTGTGACACCTTACGTGTTCATTGACTCCTGTCTCATATGTGCCTTGAACAGTGGGCTACAGCTGATCCAATGACTGCTTGCTCGATCCAGTGACCTTGGGCTCAAGCTGGTGAGCTTTGCTCCAATGACATGAGCCGTCGCTCAAGCTGGTACCCTTGGGATCTCAAAGCTGGGTCCTTTGCATTCCAGTCAAATGCTCTAACCACTGCGCCATTGCCTGCTCAAGCTGTGAACATTTTTTCTTTTATTTTCTCTGGATTTTATTTAGTATACTGGTTCTTACGGTGGGTGGAAAGGCTGTGTATTTTAAGGTTTTCTTGCCCTAAAATATATTCATCACTGCATTTTTCCATAGGTTTCCTTAAGTAGTTTTTATTTCCATTATTGTAAGCTATTTGGGTTGGGGAATAAGTTCGTAGCGTTTTTATATTTTCTTTTATTTTGCAAGGATTTGATTGCTTTTGGCAAAGGGTAAGTATTCATTCGATAAAACACTTTCTGCTCTACAAAACTTTGTTAATTGTATTTTTTTGAGTTATTTAATTTTTTATTAGTTTTGAGGCTTAGAATTTGAATACCCAGGAGGCAAAAATCATCATTTTTGACACCTGCTTTTCTTTGCATTTCATCGAGGTAAAAAAGCTGCTGAAGCAGCCCGGGACATTTGTGAAGTGTATGGAGAAGGTGTCATAGGCGAGTCTACAGCACAGAAATGGTTTGCAAAGTTCAAAAATGGCGACTTTGACGTCGATGACATGTCCCGCAGTGGAAGGTTTTCTGAATTCGATGAAGAACGTCTCAAATCACTTTTGAAGGAGAACGGTCGCCAAACCAGTCATGAATTGGCGGCAAAAATGAACTGCTATCATAAAATGATACTCATTCACCTTCACTCAATGGGATTTACCAAAAAATTGGGAGCCTGGGTGCCTCACGAACTTATTGAAAAAAAACAAAAAAAGTTGCCTTCAAATTTCTTCTCAGCATCTTGCCCGCCTTCGAGCAACTAATGTTCATAAACAGCACTTTTTGTACCGAATCATCATGGGAGATGAGAAATGGTGCCTATACATCAATATGAAGCAAAGAAAAATGTGGGTCACTCCAGGAGATATGTCAAAGCCGGGAGTCAAGCTGGACCTTCATCCAAAGAAGATCATGATATGTGTTTGGTGGGACTGGGAGGGCATGGTGCACTGGGAAATGCTCAAAAAGAATGCCACGGTCAACAAGTAGATCAACATTGCCCAGCTACACAGCGTGAATGAGGCTATTCGACTGAAAAGACCTGATCGACATGGCCAAACCATACTCCTTCACGACAAGGACAGGCCCCATGTTGCACAAGTCGTCAAAGCCGCACTCTAAGAGCTCGAATGAGAGTTACTTCAGCATCCGCCGTATTCTCCAGACCTTGCACCGAGCGATCACCATCTCTTCTGCTCTCAGTCAAACCATATAAAGCGAGTTACCTTCGATAACAAAGAGGTCCTTAAAAACTGGCTCAACAAATTCTTTGACACCAGACCAGGTGATTTTTGGAGGAACAGCATCAACAAATTGATCGAGAGGTGGGAAGAGGTTGTAAACAGCAATGGCAAATAAATAATTGATTAACTTATTGATATAATTATTGTTTCTTTTAAATAAAAATCTTTGGTTAAAACGCTACGAACTTATTCCCCAACCAAATATTTTGTAACTTGAAATGTGATTTTGAGAAGAGGGTCATTTAGGAGTGAATTTCCTTACCTTAAATAAAGGGATTTTCAGTTAATTTCTATTACTGTTTACTATATTAAGTGTAATGACACCAAGAATCATGATTTATATCAATTCTAAGGTTAGAGGTAGTTGAAACTTGCTTGAAAGAACATACAGGATTATCTGTGGTAAATGTTTCCCAAGTGTGCTTCTCTGCTGCCACGTCGTTTTCACCTTTTGAGTAACAGCTCAGAGCAGTTTACCTTGAAAAATACAGCAGTTGGGTGTTGTGCTTTATCTATCAATGTTGAATCCAAGGCTATCTAAAAGAAACTTTTATACCTTGCAAATAGAAGGAATTTCTGGTTACTGCTTGCTACTACTTTCAACGTTAACTGTAGTGAAAACAAGAGATATACTTGGTATCATTTCAATCTTCTGAATTTGGCTGGAACTTGATCCATAGAACATACAATAATGGTCTCTGTTACAAGTGCTTCTCTGCTGCCACCTCGTGTGCATCTTCGGAATCACGCCTCAGTACAGGTTCAAAGGAATAGTTTGGTAGAGAACATTTTCTATAAACGTTGATTCCAATTTGCCGTTTCTGTAAAGTTTTTGTGTATTCTTAGTGGTTTGTATTCTTAAAATCTCTAGGTTCATTCCCTTTTTCTTCTTTGTTTCCAGCCATGCTTTCATAAAGCCTTTGAAAGTGCCCATCATATACCAGGCACTGTGCAAGCAACTCATGTCCCTGCATTCAAGGACTTCCTATTCTACTCTTTTAACTTCTGTCTTTTTAATTCCTTTTATATAAAACTACTTCTTGTATTGTAAAATAGGATGTGCTTTGATTTGACAGGTATGTTGAATTTTAACAGCTTTTCTATTATAAAAAATGTATTCTTATTGCAGAAGTGCAAGAAAAATGATCTCAAAAACATCAACAACAGATTTTCATACAGATATATGTACTGTTCATACTAGGACATTTTCTTTCCATATTCTTTGTGTACCTATTATATTTCTCTTTGTGTATATACTCAGGTTCACTGGGTGTGTGTACATCTGTGTGCATAGATGTGCATTGCACATGAGCATATCTCTCTGGGTCACAGTGTCTGTCATTTGTGGATATCTGTGTACGTATGCAAATGACTATTATTCATTCATTCAGGAAACACTTATTGTATTTCTATATGTGCCAGGCACAGTGCTCGACACTGGATGCCTATAGTGAATGAGATAGACTTACTTTCTGTCTTTATGAATACTACACTGTCCTGGGGTAGACAGAAGAAAAAATATACATAAAGAAAATAATCGTAAGTTGAAACAAGCACTGTATTTGGTAGTGCAATATCTTTGGTGTCAGTTATGATTTATTATGTCTAGGTTCAGTATATCAGTTTCTCAGAAAGCAGAGCTGAGACATAAGACTCGGTTTTTCAGCAATGCGTGTTCTCAGGTATAAAACTGAGAATATAGAAAGTTATGAATCAAAGACCCTTTGAGGTGTTCTGTGAGCAAAAGAACCTAGCTTGATTGTTATGAGAAATGCTCAGATAAATTCTGATGTACAAACTTAGGAGGTCTCTCAGTCTAGACTGCTGCCACGGCACAAGAGAAAGTGCATGTTAGGAAAGGGGTCACTTTCTGCTAAACAATTAGAAATAGTGCTTATGCCCCTGAATTTTAAGAGCAAAGAAAAGTCTTCTGGTGTTGTCGCCACAGAAGACTAAATTATCATTTTATTTTTTAATTACCTCTGGTTTTCTCTAGTAAAATTTTTCCCAAAAGACAATGGCTTGCTCTCACCAGAGAGCTCAGTAGTTAAAGCATCACACCTATATGCTAATGTCATAGGTTTGCTCCTGGGTCAAGGCACATACCGAAACAGATTGATGTTTCTGATTATCTGTCTGTCTTTCTCCAGCTCTATCCTACCTCTAACATCAATAAATAAATAGAAGAAAAACGAGCTTTTTTGTTGTTGTTTTTGCAGCTTAAATTGCATAGAAGAATGAATTATGTTTTTCTAAATCTCACCCCAAGAGGAAATCAATGATAAGTTCGTAAAGTACCATATTTCCCCAATTATAAGAAGCCTCCCTGTATAAGACGCACCTTAATTTTGGGGCACAAATTTTGAGAAAATGAGAAGAAATGCGCATAAACGGGAATTGCAAGTAAAAAAATACTACAACCACTGTATAAGAGACACTCAGTTTTCTAACCCCATATTTTTCAAAAATGATGAGTCTTACTCATGGGGAAATATGGTATACAGCCTCCAAATGTCTCTGTGAACTGTTCTTTTTTCTTTCTTTTTTTACAGAGACAGGGAGAGAGTCAAAGAGAGGGATATATAGGGACAGACAGACAGAAATGGAGAGATTTTTTATTATTTGCCAGGTCACAGATCAATCATCAGTTTTTCGTTGTGACACCTTAAGTGTTCATTGACTCCTGTCTCATATGTGCCTTGAACAGTGGGCTACAGCTGATCGAGTGACCGCTTGCTCGATCCAGCGACCTTGGGCTCAAGCTGGTGAGCTTTACTCCAACGACATGAGCCGTCGCTCAAGCTGGCACCCTTGGGATCTCAAAGCTGGGTGTTTGCATTCCAGTCAAATGCTCTAACCACTGCACAATCACCTGCTCAAGCTGTGAACATTTTTTCTTTTACTTTCTCTAGATTTTATTTAGTATTCTGGTTCTTACTGTGGGTGGAATGGCTGTTTATTTTAAAGTTTTCTTGCCCTAAAATATATTCATCACTGCATTTTTCCATAGGTTTTCTTAAGTAGTTTTCATTTCCATTACTTGTAAGCTATTTGGGTTGGGGAATAAGTTCGTAGCGTATTTATATTTTCTTTTATTTTACAAGGATTTGTTTGCTGTTTGGCAAAGGTTAAGTATTCATTCGAAAAACGTCTTTCTGCTCTACAAAACTATGTTAATTGTATTTTTGAGTTATCTAAATTTTATTAGTTTTAAGGCTTAGAAATGGAATACCCAGGAGGCAAAAATCAACATTTTTGACACCTGCTATTCTTTGCTTTTTATCGAGGTCAAAAAGCTGCTGAAGCAGCCCGGGACATTTGCAACGTGTATGGAGAAGGTGTCATAGGCGAGTCTTCACCACGTAAATGGTTGGCAAAGTTCAAAAATGGTGACTTTTACGTCGATGACATGTCCCGCAGCGAAAGGTTTTCTGAATTTGATGAAGAACTACTCAAATCACTTTTGAAGGAAAACGGTCACCAAACCAGTCATGAATTGGCAAAAATAATGAACTGCAATCATAAAACGATTACCAGTCACCTTTTTTCAATGGAATTTATCAAAAAATTAGGAGCCTGGGTGCCTCACGAGCTCATCACAAAGAAAAAAAAACAAAGAAAGTCGCCTTCAAATTGCTTCTCAGCATCTCGCGCGCCATCGAGCAACACGAGATCATAAACAGCCTTTTTTGTCCCGAATCATCATGGGAGGTGAGAAATGGTGCCTATACATCAATATGAAGCAAAGAATGGAGTGGGTGGCTCCAGGAGATATGTCAAAGCCAGAGAGTGAAGCCGGACCTTAATCCAAAGAAGATCATGATATGTGTTTGGTGGGACTGGGAGGGCATGGTGCACTGGGAAATGCTCGAAAAGAATGCCTCGGTCAACAAGGAGCTCGACATTGCCCAGCTACACCGCATGAATTAGGCTATTCAACTGAAAAGACCTGATCGACATGGTCAAACCATACTCCTTCACGAAAAGGACAATCCCCATGTTGCACAACTCGTCAAAGCCGCACTCTAAGAGCTCGAATGGGAGATCCTTCAGCATCCATCGTAATCTGCAGACCTTGCACCAACCAATTACCATATTTTCCGCTCTCTGTCAAACCATAGGAAGGGCGTTACCTTCGATAACATAGAGGTCTTAAAAACTGGCGCAACAAATTCTTTGACACCAGACCAGGTAATTTTTGGAGGAACAGCATCAACGAATTGGTCGAAAGTTGGGAAGAGGCTGTAAACAACCATGGCGAGTAAATAATTGATTAACTTATTGATATAATTATTGTTTCATTTAAATAAAAATCTTCGGTTAAAACGCTACGAACTTATTCCTCAACCAAATATTGTGTAACTTCCAATGTGATTTTTAGAAGACGATCATTTAGGAGTGAATTTCCTTACCTTAAATAAAAGGTATTTTCAGTTAATTTCTATTACTGTTTATGAAAATAAGTGTAATGACACCAAGAATAATGATTTATATCAATTCTAGGGATAGAGTTAGTTGAAACTTGCTTTAAAGTACTTAAAGGATTATCTGTGGTAAATGTTTCCCAGTGTGCCTCTTTGCTGCCACGTCATTTTCACCTTGTGAGTAACAGCTCAGAGCAGTTTACCTTGAAAAATACAGCAGTTGGGTGTTGTGCATTATCTATCAATGTTGAATCCAAGGTTATCTAAAAGAAACTTTTATACCTTGCAAATAGAAGGAATTTCTGGTTACTGCTTGCTACTACTTTCAATGTTAACTGTAGTGAAAACAAGAGATATACTTGGTATCATTTCAATCTTCTGAATTTGGCTGGAACTTGATCCATAGCACATACAATAATGGTCTCTGTTACAAGTGCTTCTCTGCTGCCACCTCGTGTGCATCTTCGGAATCACACCTCAGTACAGGTTCAAAGGAATAGTTTGGTAGAGAACATTTTCTATAAACGTTGATTCCAATTTGCTGTTTCTGTAAAGTTTTTGTGTATTCTTAGTGGTTTGTTTTCTTAAAATATCTCGGTTCATCCCATTTTTCTTCTTTGTTTCCAGCCATGCTTTCATAAAGCCTTTGAAAGTGCCCATCATATACCAGGCACTGTGCAAGGAACTCATGTCCCTGCATTCAATGACTTCCTATTCTACTCTTTAACTTCTGCCTTTTTAATTCCTTTTACTACTTTCTGTATTGTAAAATAGGATGTGCTTTGATTTGACAAGTATGTTGAATTTTAACAGCTTTTCTATTATAAAATATGTATTCTTATTGCAGAAGTGCAAGAAAAATGATCTCAAATACAACAACAACAAATTTTTATACAGATATATCTACTGTTCATACTAGGACATTTTCTTTTCGTATTCTTTGTGTACTTATTATATTTCTCTTTGTGTATATACTCAGGTTCACCGGGTGTGTGTACATCTGTGTGCATAGATGTGCATTGCACATGAGCATATCTCTCTGGGTCCACAGTGTCTCTCATTTGTGGATATCTTTCTCTTATGCAAATTATTATTTATTCATTCATTCAGGAAACATTTATTTTATTTCTATAATGTGCCAGGCATAGTGCTCAACATTGAATGCCTATAGTAAATGAGATAAACTTACTTTCTGTCTTTATGAAAAATACACTGTCCTGGGGTAGACAGAAGAAAAAAATATACATAAAGGAAATAATCGTAAGTTGAAAGAAGCACTGTATTTGGTAGTGCAATATCTTTGGTGTCAGTTATAATTTATTATGGCGAGGGTCAGTATATCAGTTTCTCAGAAAGCAGAGCTGAGACATAAGACTCGGTTTATCAGCAATGCGTGTTCTCAGGTATAAAACTGAGAATATAGAGAAGTTAGGAATCAAAGACCCTTTGAGGTGTTCTGTGAGCAAAAGAACCTAGCTTGAATGTTATGACAAATGCTCAGATAAATTCTGATGTACAAGCTTAGGAGGTCTCTCAGTCTAAACTGCTGCCATGGCACAAGAGAAAGTGCATGTTAGGAAAGGGGTCACTTTCTGCTAAACAATTAGAAATAGTGCTTATGCCCCTGAATTTTAAGAGCAAAGAAAAGTCTTCTTCTGTTGTCGCCACAGAAGACTAAATTATCATTTTATTTTTTAATTACCTCTGGTTTTCTCTAGTAAAATTTTTCCTCAAAAGACAATGGCTTGCTCTCACCAGAGAGCTCAGTAGTTAAAGCATCACACCTATATGCTAATGTCATAGGTTTGCTCCTGGGTCAAGGCACATACCGAAACAGATTGATGTTTCTAAATATCCGTCTGTATTGCTCCCCCTTTATCCTACCTCTAACATCAATAAATAAATAGAAGAAAAACAATCTTTTTTGTGGTTGTTTTTGTAGCTTAAATTCCATAGAAGAGTGAGTTATGTTTTTCTAAATCTCACCCCAAGAGGAAATCAATGAGAAGTTCGTAATATACCATAATTCTCCCATTATAAGAAGCCTCCATGTATAAGACACACCTTAATTTTGGGGCACAAATTTGGAGAAAATGAGAAGAAATGCGCATAAACGGGAATTGCAATTAAAAAAATACTACAACAACTCTATTAGAGGCACTCAGTTTTCTAACCCCGTATTTTTCAAAAATGATGAGTCTTACTCATGGTGAAATATGATATACACCCTCCAAATGTCTCTGTGAACTGTTCTTTATTCTTTTCTTATTTTTTACAAAAACAGGGAGTGATTCAAAGAGAGGGATATATAGAGACAGACGGACAGAAATGGAGAGATTTTTTTATTATTTGCCAAGTCACAGATAAATCATCAGTTTTTTGTTGTGAAAACTTACGTGTCCATTGACTCCTGTCGCATATGTGCCTTGAACAGTTGGCTACAGCTGATCGAGTGACCGCTTGCTTGATCCAGTGACCTTGGGCTCAAGCTGGTGAGCTTTGCTAAAAAGACAGGAGCCAGCACTGAAGCTGGTGCCCTAGGGATCTCAAACCTGTGTCCTTTGCATTCCAGTCAATTGCTCTAAACATTGCGCAATCGCCTGCTCAAGCTCTGAATAGTTTTTCTTTTATTTTATCTGGATTTAATTTAGTAACCTGGTTCTTACTGTGGGTGAATAGGCTGTGTATTTTTCTGTTTACTTGCCCTAAATTATATTAATCACTGCATTTTTCCATAGGTGGCCTTATGTAGTTTTTATTTCCATTACTTTTAAGCTATTTGTGTTGGGGAATATGTTCGTAGCATTTTTATATTTTCTTTTATTTTACAAGGATTTGTTTGCTGTTTGGCAAAGGGTAAGTATTCATTCGATAAAACTATTTCAGCTATACATAATTATGTTAATTGTATTTTTGAGTTATTTAATTTTTTATTACTTTTGAGGCTTAGAAATGGATCACCCAGAAGGAAAAATCAACATTTTTGATACTTACTCTTCTTTGCTTTTCATCGAGGTCAAAAAGCTGCTGAAGCAGCCCAGGACTTTTGTGATGTGTATGGAGAAGGTGTCATAGGCAAGTCTACAGCATGGAAAAGGTTTGAAAAGTACAAAAATGGTGATTTTGACGTCGGTGACACGTCCCGAAGCAGAAGGTTTTCTGAATGCGATGAACAATGTCTCAAACCACATTCGAAGAACGATCGCCAAACCAGTCATGAATTGGCAGAAAAAAATGAACTGTGATCATAAAACTATTCTTATTAACCTCATTCAATGGGATTTACCGAAAAATTGGGAGCCTGGGTGCCTCACGAGCTCAACAAAAAAAAAAAAAAAAAAAAAGAAAGTTGCCTTCAAATTGCTTCTTAGCATCTCGCCCGCCATCGAGCAACACGTGGTCATAAACAACGCTTTTTGTACCGAATCGTCATGGGAGATGAGAAATGGTGCCTATACATCAATATGAAGCAAAGAAAGGAGTGGGTGGCTCCAGGAGATATGTCAAAGCCGAGAGTCAAGCCGGATCTTCATCAAATGAAGATCATGATATGTGTTTGTTGAGACTGGGAGGGCATGGTGTACTGGAAAATGCTCGAAAAGAATGCCACCATCAACAAGGAGCTCGACATTGCCGAGCTACACCGCGTCAATGAGGCTATTCGACTAAAAGACCTGATGGACATGGTCAAACTATATTCCTTCACGACAAGGACAGGCCCCATGTTGCACAAGTCGTCAAAGCTGCACTCCAAGAGCTCAAATGGGAGGTCCTTCAGCATCCGCCATATTCTCCAGACCTTGCACCGACCGATTACCATCTTTTCCGCTCTCTGTCAAAACATAGAAAGGAATTACCTTCGATAAGAAAGAGGTCCTTAAAAACTGGCTCAACAAATTTTTTGACACCAGACCAGGTGATTTTTGTAGCAGCAGCATCAACAAATTTCGAGAGATGGGAAGAGGATGTAAAAAGCCAAGGCGAATAAATAATTGATTAACTTATTGATATAATTATTGTTTCTTTTAAATAAAAATCTTCAGTTTAAACGCTACGAAATTATTCCCCAACCAAGTATTTTGTAACTTGAAATGTGATGTTGAGAAGAGTGTCATTTAGGAGTGAATTTCCTTACCTTAAATCAAAGGAATTTTCAGTTAATTTCTATTACTGTTTACTATATTAAGTGAAATGACACCAAGAATCATGATTTATATCAATGCTAAGGTTCGAGGTAGTTGAAACTTGCTTGAAAGAACATACTGGATTAACTGTGGTAAATGTTTCCCAAATGTGCTTCTCTGCTGCCACGTCATTTTCACCTTGTGAGTAACAGCTCAGAGCAGTTTACCTTGAAAAATACAGCAGTTGGGTGTTGTGCGTTATTTATCAATGTTGAATCCAAGGCTATCTAAAAGAAACTTTTATAACTTGCAAATAGAAGGCATTTCTGGTTACTGCTTGCTACTACTTTCAACGTTAACTGTAGTGAAAACAAGAGATATACTTGGTATCATTTCAATCCTCTGAAGTTTGTTGGAACTTGATCCATAGCACATACAATAATGGTCTCTGTTACATGTGCTTCTCTGCTGCCACCTCGTGTGCGTCTTTGGAATCACGTCTCAGTACAGGTTCAAAGGAATAGTTTGGTAGAGAACATTTTCTATAAACGTTGATTCCAATTTTCGTTTCTGTAAAAATTTTGTGTATTCCTAGTGGTTTGTATTCTTAAAATCTCTCGGTTCATGCCCTTTTTTTTCTTTGTTTCCAGCCATGCTTTCATAAAGCCTTTGAAAGTGCCCATCATATACCAGGCACGGTGCAAGGAACTCACTCATGACCCTGCATTCAAGGACTTCTAATTCTACTCTTTTAACTTCTGTCATTTTAATTCCTTTTATATAAAACTACTTCTTGTATTGTAAAATACGATGTGCTTTGATTTGACAGGTATGTTGAATTTTATAAGCTATTCTATTAAAAAATGTATTCATATTGAAGAAGTGAAAGAAAAATGATCTCAAAAACAACAACAGATTTTCATACAGATATATGTACTGTTCATACTAGGACATTTTCTTTCCGTTTTCTTTGTGTACCTATTATATTTCTCTTTGTGTATATACTCAGGTTCACTGGGTGTGTGTACATCTGTGTGCATAGATGTGCATTGCACATGAGCATATCTCTCTGGGTCAACAGTGTCTGTCATTTGTGGATATCTGTGTATGTATGCAAATGACTACTATTCATTCACTCAGGAAACGCTTATTGTATTTCTATTATGTTCCAGGCACAGAGCTTGACACCGGTTACCTATAGTGAATGAAATAGAATTACTTTCTGTCTCTTTGAATACTACAATGTCCTAAGGTAGACAGAAGAAAAAATATACATAAAGAAAATAATCGTAAGTTGAAACAAGCACTGTATTTGGTAGTGCAATATCTTTGGTGTCAGTTATGTTATATTTTGGCGAGGTTTAGTATATCAGTTTCTCAGAAAGCAGAGCTGAGACATAAGACTCGGTTTTTCAGCAATGCGTGTTCTCAGGTATAAAACTGAGAAAATATAGAAGTTATAAATCAAAGACCCTTTGAGGTGTTCTGTGAGCAAAGAACCTAGCTTGTATGTTATGACTAATGCTCAGATAAATTCTGATGTACAAGCTTAGGAGGTTTCTCAGTCTAAACTGCTGCCACGGCACAAGAGAAAGTGCTTGTTAGGAAAGGGGTCACTTTCTGCTAAACAATTAGAAATAGTGCTTATGCCCTTGAATTTTAAGAGCAAAGAAAATTCTTCTGTTGTTGTCGCCACAGGAGACTAAATTATCATTTTATTTTTTAATTACCTCTGGTATTCTCTAGTAAAATTTTTCCTCAAAAGAAAATGGCTTGCTCTCACCAGAGAGCTCTGTCGTTAAAGCATCACACCTATATGCTAATGTCATAGGTTTGCTCCTGGGTCAAGGCACATATCGAAACAGATTTATGTTTCTGACTATCTGTCTGTCTTTCTCCCCCTCTATCCTAACTCTAACATCAATAAATAAATAGAAGAAAAACGACAGTGGCTATTTTGTTTTTGTTTTTGCAGCTTTAATTGCATAGAAGATGAATTATGTTTTTCTACATCTCACCCCAAGAGGAAATCAATGAGAAGTTCGTAAAGTACCATATTTCCCTAACTATAAAAAGCCTCCCAGTATAAGACGCACCTTAATTTTCGGGAACAAATTTTGAGAAAATGAGAAGAAATGCATTTTTTAAATGCAAACAGGAATTGCATTTAAAAAAATACTACAACCACTGTATAAGAGGAACTCAGTTTTCTAACCCCATATTTTTCAAAAATGATGAGTCTTACTCGTGGCAAAATGTGGAATACACCCTCCAAATGTCTCTGTAAACTGTCCTTTATTCTTTTTTTTTTTTTAAAGAGACAGGGAGTGAGACAAAGAGAGGGATATATAGGGACAGTCAGACAGAAATGGAGAGATTTTTTTATTATTTGCCAAGTCACAAATCAATAGTCAGTTTTTCGTTGTGACCACTTACGTGTTCATTGACTCCTGTTTCATATATGCCTTGAACAGTGGGCTACAGCTGATCGAGTGACCGCTTGCTCGAACCAGCGACCTTGGGCTCAAGATGGTGAGCTTTGCTAAAAAGATATGAGCCAAAATTCAAGCTGGTGCCCTTGGGATCTCAAACCTGGGTCCTATGCATTCCAGTCAATTGTTCAAACCATCGCGCCATTGCTTGCTCAAGCTGTGAACATTATTTCTTTTATTTTCTCTGGTTTTTATTTAGTATCCTGGTTCTTACTGTGGGTGGAAAGGCTGTGTATTTTTAGCTTTAATTGCCCTAAAATATATTCATCACTGTATTTTTCCATAGGTGTCCTTATGTAGTTTTTATTTCCATTTCTTGTAAGCTATTTGGTTTGGGAAATATCTTCGTAGCGTTTTTATATTTTCTTTTATTTTACAAGGATTTGTTTGCTGTTTCGCAAAGGGTAAGTACTCATTCGATAAACCGCTTTCAGCTATACATAGTTATGTTAATTGTATTTTTGAATTATTTAATTTTATATTAGTTTTGAGGCTTAGAAATGGATCACCCAGGAGGCAAAAATCAACATTTTTGACACCTGCTGTTCTTTGCTTTTCATCGAGGTCAAAAAGCTGCTGAATCAGCCCAGGACTTTGGCGATGTGTATGAAGAAGGTGCCATAGGTTAGTCTACAGCATGGAAATGGTTCACAAAGTCCAAAAATGGTGACTTTGATGTCGATGACACGTCCCGCAACGGAAGGTTTTCTGAATGCGATGAAGAATGTCTTAAATCACATTTGAAGTACGGTGGCCAAACCAGGCATGAATTGGCGGAAAAAAATGAACTGCGATAATTTAGCGATTTACAATCTCCTTCATTCAATGGGATTTACCAAAAAATTGGGAGCCTGGGTGCCGCACGAGCTCAACAAAAAAAAAAAAAAAAAAAGAAAGTCGCCTTCAAATTGCTTCTTACTATCTCGCCCGCCATCGAGCAACACATGGTCATAAACAGCGCTTTTGTACCTAATTGTCATGGGAGGTGAGAAATGGTGCCTATACATCAATATGAAGCAAAGAAAGGAGTGGGTGACTCCAGGAGATAAGGCAGAGTCGAGAGTCAATTTCGGATCTTCATCAAAAGAAGACCATGATATGTGTTTGTTGAGACTGGGAAGGCATGGTGTACTGGAAAATGCTCGAAAAGAATGCCACGGTCAACAAGGAGCTCGACATTGCCCAGCTTCACCGCGTCAATGAGGCTATTCGACTAAAAGACCTGTTCGACATTGTCTAACCATACTCCTTCACGACAAGGACAGGCCCCATATTGCACAAGTCGTCAAAGCTGCACTCCAAGAGCTCGAATGGGAGGTGCTTCAGCATCCGCCATATTCTCCAGACCTTGCATCAACCGATTACTCTATTTTTCACTCTCTTTCAAACCACAGGAAGGGCGTTACCGTCGATAAGAAAGAGGTCCTTAAAAACTGGCTCAACAAATTTTTTGACACCAGACCAGGTTATTTTTGTAGCAGCAGCATCAACAAATTTCAAGAGATTGGAAGAGGATGAAAACAGCCACGGCGAATAAATAATTGATTAACTTATTGATATAATTATTGTTTCTTCTAAATAAAAATCTTCAGTTTAAACACTACGAACTTATTCCCCAACCAATTATTTTGTAACTTGAAATGTGATTTTGAGAAGCGGGTCATTTAGGAGTGAATTTCCTTACCTTAAATCAAAGGGATTTTCAGTTAGTTTCTATTACTGTTTACTATAATAAGTGTAATGACACCAAGAATCATGATTTATATCAATTCTAAGGTTCGAGGTAGTTTAAACTTGCTTGAAAGTACATACTGGATTAGCTGTGGTAAATGTTTCCCAAATGTGCTTCTCTGCTGCCAAGTCGTTTTCACCTTTTGAGTAACAACTCAGAGCAGTTTACCTTGAAAAATACAGCAGTTGGTTGTTGTGCGTTATCTAACAATGTTGATTCCAAGGCTATCTAAAAGAAACTTTTATATCTTGCAAATAGAAGGAATTTCTGGTTACTGCTTGCTACTACTTTCAACGTTAACTGTAGTGAAAACAAGAGATATACTTGTTATCATTTCAATCCTCTGAATTTGGCTAGAACTTGATCCATAGCACATACAATAATGGTCTCTGTTACAAGTGCTTCTCTGCTGCCACCTCGTGTGCATCTTTGGAATCACGTCTCAGTACAGGTTCAAAGGAATAGTTTGGTAGAGAACATTTTCTATAAACGTTGATTCCAATTTGCCGTTTTTGTAAAATTTTTGTGTATTCTTAGTGGTTTGTATTCTTAAAATCTCTCGGTTCATCCCCTTTTTCTTCTTTCTTTCCAGCCATGCTTTCTTAAAGCCTTTGAAAGTGCCCAGCATATACCAGACACGGTGCAAAGAACTCACTCATGTCCCTGCATTCAAGGACTTCTTATTCTACTCTTTTAACTTCTGTCATTTTAATTCCTTTTATATAACACTACTTCTTGTATTGTAAAATACGATGTGCTTTGATTTGACAGGTATGTTGAATTTTATAAGCTTTTCTAAAAATATATATATTCATATTGCAGAAGTGCAAGAAAAATGATCTCAAAAACAACAACAGATTTTCATACAGTTATATGTACTGTTCAAACTAGGACATTTTCTTTCCGATTTCTTTGTGTACCTATTATATTTCTCTTTGTGTATATACTCAGGTTCACTGGGTGTGTGTACATCTGTGTGCATAGATGTGCATTGCACATGAGCATATCTCTCTGGGTCCACAGTGTCTGTCATTTGTGGATATCTGTGTATGTATGCAAATGACTGCAATTCATTGACTCAGAAAACGCTTATTGTATTTCTATTATGTGCCAGGCACAGTGCTCGACACTGGATGCCTATAGTGAATAAAATAGACTTACTTTCTGTCTTTATGAATACTACACTGTCCCTAGGGAGACAGAAGAAAAAATATACATAAAGAAAATAATCATAATTTGAAACAAGCACTGTATTTGGTAGTGCAATATCTTTGGTGTCTGTTATGATGTATAATGTCGAGGTTCAGTATATCAGTTTCTCAGAAAGCAGAGCTGAGACATAAGACTCATTTTTTCAGCAATGCGTGTTCTCAGGAATAAAACTGAAAATACAGAGAAGTTAGGAATCAAAGACCCTTTTAGGTGTTCTGTGAGCAAAAGGACCTAGCTTGTATATTATGACTAATGCTCAGATAAATTCTGATGTACAAGCTTAGGAGGTTTCTCAGTCTAAACTGCTGCCACCGCACAAGAGAAAGTGCTTGTTAGGAAAGGGGTCACTTTCTGCTAAACAATTAGCAATAGTGCTTATGCCCTAGAATTTTAAGAGCAAAGAAAATTCTTCTGTTGTTTCCGCCACAGAAGACTAAATTATCATTTTATTTTTTAATTACCTCTGGTTTTCTCTAGTAAAATTTTTCCTCAAAAGAAAATGGCTTGCTCTCACCAGAGAGCTCAGTCGCTAAAGCATCACACCTATATGCTAATGTCATAGGTTTGCTCCTGGGTCAAGGCACATACCGAAACAGATTAATGTTTCTGACTATCTGTCTATCTTTCTCCCCCTCTATCCTACCTCTAACATCAATAAATAAATAGAAGAAAAACGACAGTGGCTATTTTGTTGTTGATTTTGCAGCTTTAATTCCATAGAAGATGAATTATGTTTTTCTACATCTCACCCCAAGAGGAAATCAATGAGAAGTTTGTAAAGTACCATATTTCCCTAATTATAAGAAACCTCCCTGTATAAGACGCACCTTAATTTTGAGCACAAATTTTGAGAAAATGAGAATAAATGCGCATAAACAGGAATTGCAATTAAAAAATACTACAACCACTGTATAAAGGCACTCAGTTTTCTAACCCCATATTTTTCAAAAATGATGAGTCTTACTCGTGGCAAAATATGGCATACACCCTCCAAATGTCTTTGTGAACTGTCCTTTTTTCTTTTCTTTTTTTGCAGAGATAGGGAGTGAGACAAAGAGACGGACATATAGTGACAGTCAGACAGAAATGGAGAGATTTTTTTATTATTTGCAAAGTCACAGATCAATCGTCAGTTTTTCGTTGTGACACCTTACGTGTTCATTGACACCTGTCTCATATATGCCTTGAACAGTGGGATACAGCTGATCGAGTGACTGCTTACTCGATCCAGCGACCTAAGACTCAAGCTGGTGAGCTTTGCTAAAACGACATGAGCCAGCACGCAAGCTGGCACCCTTGGGATCTCAAACCTGGGTCCTATGCATTCCAGTGAATTGCTCTAAACATTGCGCCATCGCCTGCTCAAGCTGTGAACATTTTTTCTTTTATTTTCTCTGGATTTTATTTAGTATCCTGGTTCTTCCTGTGGGTGGAAAGGCTGTGTATTTTTAGGTTTACTTGCCCTAAACTATATTCATCACTGCATTTTTCCATAGGTGTCCTTATGTAGTTTTTATTTCCATTTCTTGTAAGCTATTTGGTTTGGGAAATATCTTCGTAGCGTTTTTATATTTTCTTTTATTTTACAAGGATTTGTTTGCTGTTTGGCAAAGGGTAAGTTCTCATTCGATAAACCTCTTTCAGCTATACATAGTTATGTTAATTGTATTTTTGAGTTATTTAATTTTTTATTAGTTTTGAGGCTTAGAAATGGATTACGCAGGAGGCAAAAATCAACATTTTTGACACCTGCTTTTCTTTGCTTTTCATCGAGGTCAAAAAGCTGCTGAAGCAGCCCAGGACTTTTGCAATGTGTATGAAGAAGTTGTCATAGGCAAGTCTACAGCATGGAAATGGTTTGCAAAGTTCAAAAATGGTGACTTTGACGTCGATGACATGTCCCGCAACGGAAGGTTTTCTGAATGCGATGAAGAATGTCTCAAATCACATTTGAAGAATGGTGGCCAAACCAGTCATGAATTGGCGGAAAAAAATGAACTGCGATCATTTAGCGATTCTCAATCACCTTCATTCAATGGGATTTACCGAAAAATTGGGAGCCTGGGTGCCTCACGAGCTCAACAAGAACAACAAAAAAACACAAAGAAAGTCGCCTTCAAATTGCTTCTTAGCATCTCGCCCGCCATCGAGCAATACGTGGTCATAAGCAGAGATTTTTGTACCGAATCGTCATGGGTGGTGAGAAATGGTGCCTATACATCAATATGAAGCAAAGAAAGGAGTGGGTGGCTCCAGGAGATAAGGCAAAGCCGAGAGTCAATCCGGATCTTCATCAAAAGAAGACCATGATATGTGTTTGTTGAGACTGTGAGGGCATGGTGTACTGGAAAATGCTCGAAAAGAATGCCACGGTCAACAAGGAGCTCGACATTGCCCAGCTTCACCATGTCAATGAGGCTATTCGACTAAAAGACCTGATCAACATGGTCTAACCATACTCCTTCACGACAAGGACAGGCCCCATGTTGCACAAGTCGTCAAAACCGCACTCCAAGAGCTCGAATGGGAGGTGCTTCAGCATCCACCATATTCTCCAGACCTTGCATCGACCGATTACCATATTTTCCGCTCTCTTTCAAACCACAGGAAGGGCGTTACCTTCGATAAGAAAGAGGTCCTTAAAAACTGGCTCAACAAATTTTTTGACACCAGACCAAGTGATTTTTGTATCAGCAGCATCAACAAATTTCGAGAGATGGGAAGAGGATGTAAACAGCCAAGGCGAATAAATAATTGATTAACTTCTTGATATAATTATTGTTTTTTTTAAATAAAAATCTTCAGTTTAAACGCTACGAACTTATTCCCCAACCAAGTATTTTGTAACTTGAAATGTGATTTTGAGAAGCGGGTCATTTAGGAGTGAATTTCCTTACCTTAAATCAAAGGTATTTTCAGTTAGATTCTATTACTGTTTACTATTATAAGTGTAATGACACCAAGAATCATGATTTATATCAATTCTAAGGTTCGAGGTAGTTGAAACTTGCTTGAAAGAACATACTGGATTAACTGTGGTAAATGTTTCCCAAATGTGCTTCTCTGCTGCCATGTCGTTTTCACATTTTGAGTAACAACTCAGAGCAGTTTACTTTGAAAAATACAGCAGTTGTGTGTTGTGCGTTATCTAACAATGTTGAATCCAAGGCTATCTAAAAGAAACTTTTATACCTTGCAAATAGAAGGAATTTTTAGTTACTGCTTGCTACTACTTTCAACGTTAACTGTAGTGAAAACAAGAGATATACTTGTTATCATTTCAATCTTCTGAATTTCGATGGAACTTGATCCATAGCACATACAATAATGGTCTCTGTTACAAGTGCTTCTCTGCTGCCACTTCGTGTGCGTCTTTGGAATCACGTCTCAGTACAGGTTCAAGGGAATAGTTTGGTAGAGAACATTTTCTATAAACGTTGATTCCAATTTGCCGTTTTTGTAAAATTTTTGTGTATTCTTAGTGGTTTGTATTCTTAAAATCTCTCGGTTCATCCCCTTTTTCTTCTTTGTTTCCAGCCATGCTTTCTTAAAGCCTTTGAAAGTGCCCAGCATATACCAGGCACGGTGCAAAGAACTCACTCATGTCCCTGCATTCATGGACTTCTTACTCTACTCTTTTAACTTCTGTCATTTTAATTCCTTTTATATAAAACTACTTCTTGTATTGTAAAATACGATGTGCTTTGATTTGAAAGGTATGTTGAATTTTATAAGCTTTTCTATTAAAAATATATATTCATATTGAAGAAGTGCAAGAAAAATGATCTCAAAAACAACAACAGATTTTCATACAGTTATATGTACTGTTCATACTTGGACATTTTCTTTCCGTTTTCTTTGTGTACCTATTATATTTCTCTTTGTGTATATAATCAGGTTCACTGGGTGTGTGTACTTCTGTGTGCATATATGTGCATTGCACATGAGCATATCTCTCTGGGTCCAAAGTGTCTGTCATTTGTGGATATCTGTGTATGTATGCAAATGACTACTATTCCTTGACTCAGGAAACGCTTATTGTATTTCTATTATGTGCCAGGCAGAGTGCTCGATACTGGATGCCTATAGTGAATGAAATAGACTTACTTTCTGTCTTTATGAATACTACACAGTCCCTGGGGAGACAGAAGAAAAAAATATACATAAAGAAAATAATCGTAATTTGAAACAAGCACTGTATTTGGTAGTGCAATATCTTTGGTGTCAGTTATGATGTATAATGTCGACGTTCAGTATATCAGTTTCTCAGAAAGCAGAGCTGAGACATAAGACTCGGTTTTTCAGCAATGCGTGTTCTCAGGAATAAAACTGAGAATATAGAGAAGTTAGGAATTAAAGACCCTTTGAGGTGTTCTGTGAGCAAT
Source organism: Saccopteryx leptura (assembly GCF_036850995.1). Classification (NCBI taxonomy): domain Eukaryota; kingdom Metazoa; phylum Chordata; class Mammalia; order Chiroptera; family Emballonuridae; genus Saccopteryx; species Saccopteryx leptura. The sequence continues at coordinate 59,449 of NW_027095720.1, forward strand.
AGGACCTAGCTTGTATGTTATGACTAATGCTCAGATAAATTCTGATGTACAAGCTTAGGAGGTTTCTCAGTCTAAACTGCTGCCACCGCACAAGAGAAAGTGCTTGTTAGGAAAGGGGTCACTTTCTGCTAAACAATTAGAAATAGTGCTTATGCCCTTGAATTTTAAGAGCAAAGAAAATTCTTCTGTTGTTGTCGCCACAGGAGACTAAATTATCATTTTATTTTTTAATTACCTCTGGTATTCTCTAGTAAAATTTTTCCTCAAAAGAAAATGGCTTGCTCTCACCAGAGAGCTCTGTCGTTAAAGCATCACACCTATATGCTAATGTCATAGGTTTGCTCCTGGGTCAAGGCACATATCGAAACAGATTTATGTTTCTGACTATCTGTCTGTCTTTCTCCCCCTCTATCCTAACTCTAACATCAATAAATAAATAGAAGAAAAACGACAGTGGCTATTTTGTTTTTGTTTTTGCAGCTTTAATTGCATAGAAGATGAATTATGTTTTTCTACATCTCACCCCAAGAGGAAATCAATGAGAAGTTCGTAAAGTACCATATTTCCCTAACTATAAGAAAGCCTCCCTGTATAAGACGCACCTTAATTTTCGGGAACAAATTTTGAGAAAATGAGAAGAAATGCATTTTAAATAAACAGGAATTGCAAATAAAAAAATACTACAACCACTGTATAAGAGGCACTCAGTTTTCTAACCCCATATTTTTCAAAAATGATGAGTCTTACTCATGGAGAAATATGGTATACACCCTCCAAATGTCTCTGTAAACAGTCCTTTTTTCTTTTCTTTTTTTTACAGAGACAGGGAGAGAGTCAAAGAGACGGATATATAGGGACAGACAGACAGAAATGGAGAGATTTTTTTATTATTTGCCAAGTCACAGATCAATAGTCAGTTTTTCGTTGTGACACCTTACGTGTTCATTGACTCCTGTCTCATATATGCCTTGAACAGTGGGATACAGCTGATCGAGTGACTGCTTACTCGATCCAGCGACCTAAGACTCAAGCTGGTGAGCTTTGCTAAAACGACATGAGCCAGCACGCAAGCTGGCACCCTTGGGATCTCAAACCTGGGTCCTATGCATTCCAGTGAATTGCTCTAAACATTGCGCCATCGCCTGCTCAAGCTGTGAACATTTTTTCTTTTATTTTCTCTGGATTTTATTTAGTATCCTGGTTCTTCCTGTGGGTGGAAAGGCTGTGTATTTTTAGGTTTTCTTGCCCTAAAATATATTCATCACTGCATTTTTCCATAGGTGTCCTTATGTAGTTTTTATTTCCATTTCTTGTAAGCTATTTGGTTTGGGAAATATCTTCGTAGCGTTTTTATATTTTCTTTTATTTTACAAGGATTTGTTTGCTGTTTGGCAAAGGGTAAGTTCTCATTCGATAAACCTCTTTCAGCTATACATAGTTATGTTAATTGTATTTTTGAGTTATTTAATTTTTTATTAGTTTTGAGGCTTAGAAATGGAATACGCAGGAGGCAAAAATCAACATTTTTGACACCTGCTCTTCTTTGCTTTTCATCGAGGTCAAAAAGCTGCTGAAGCAGCCCAGGACTTTTGCAATGTGTATGAAGAAGTTGTCATAGGCTAGTCTACAGCATGGAAATGGTTTGCAAAGTCAAAAATGGTGACTTTGACGTCGATGACATGTCCCGCAACGGAAGGTTTTCTGAATGCGATGAAGAATGTCTCAAATCACATTTGAAGAATGGTGGCCAAACCAGTCATGAATTGGCGGAAAAAAATGAACTGCGATCATTTAGCGATTCTCAATCACCTTCATTCAATGGGATTTACCGAAAAATTGGGAGCCTGGGTGCCTCACGAGCTCAACAAGAACAACAAAAAAACACAAAGAAAGTCGCCTTCAAATTGCTTCTTAGCATCTCGCCCGCCATCGAGCAATACGTGGTCATAAGCAGAGATTTTGTACCGAATCGTCATGGGAGGTGAGAAATGGTGCCTATACATCAATATGAAGCAAAGAAAGGAGTGGGTGACTCCAGGAGATAAGGCAGAGTCGAGAGTCAATTCGGATCTTCATCAAAAGAAGACCATGATATGTGTTTGTTGAGACTGGGAGGGCATGGTGTACTGGAAAATGCTCGAAAAGAATGCCACGGTCAACAAGGAGCTCGACATTGCCCAGCTACACCGCGTGAATGAGGCTATTCGACTTAAAAGACCTGATCGACATGGCCAAACCATACTCCTTCACGACAAGGACAGGCCCCATGTTACACAAGTCGTCAAAGCTGCACTCCAAGAGCTCGAATGGGAGGTCCTTCAGCATCCACCATATTCTCCAGACCTTGCACCGACCGATTACTCTATTTTTCCGCTCTCTTTCAAACCACAGGAAGGGCGTTACCGTCGATAAGAAAGAGGTCCTTAAAAACTGGCTCAACAAATTTTTTGACACCAGACCAGGTTATTTTTGTAGCAGCAGCATCAACAAATTTCGAGAGATGGGAAGAGGATGTAAACAGCCAAGGCGAATAAATAATTGATTAACTTATTGATATAATTATTGTTTTTTTAAATAAAAATCTTCAGTTAAAATGCTACGAACTTATTCTCCAACCTAATGTTTTGTAAATTGAAATGTGATTTTGAGAAGAGGGTCATTTAGGAGTGAATTTCCTTACCTTAAATCAAAGGTATTTTCAGTTAGATTCTATTACTGTTTACTATTATAAGTGTAATGACACCAAGAATCATGATTTATATCAATTCTAAGGTTCGAGGTAGTTGAAACTTGCTTGAAAGAACATACTGGATTAACTGTGGTAAATGTTTCCCAAATGTGCTTCTCTGCTGCCATGTCGTTTTCACCTTTTGAGTAACAACTCAGAGCAGTTTACCTTGAAAAATACAGCAGTTGTGTGTTGTGCGTTATCTAACAATGTTGAATCCAAGGCTATCTAAAAGAAACTTTTATACCTTGCAAATAGAAGGAATTTTTAGTTACTGCTTGCTACTACTTTCAACGTTAACTGTAGTGAAAACAAGAGATATACTTGTTATCATTTCAATCTTCTGAATTTCGATGGAACTTGATCCATAGCACATACAATAATGGTCTCTGTTACAAGTGCTTCTCTGCTGCCACTTCGTGTGCGTCTTTGGAATCACGTCTCAGTACAGGTTCAAGGGAATAGTTTGGTAGAGAACATTTTCTATAAACGTTGATTCCAATTTGCCGTTTTTGTAAAATTTTTGTGTATTCTTAGTGGTTTGTATTCTTAAAATCTCTCGGTTCATCCCCTTTTTCTTCTTTGTTTCCAGCCATGCTTTCTTAAAGCCTTTGAAAGTGCCCAGCATATACCAGGCACGGTGCAAAGAACTCACTCATGTCCCTGCATTCATGGACTTCTTACTCTACTCTTTTAACTTCTGTCATTTTAATTCCTTTTATATAAAACTACTTCTTGTATTGTAAAATACGAAGTGCTTTGATTTGAAAGGTATGTTGAATTTTATAAGCTTTTCTATTAAAAATATATATTCATATTGAAGAAGTGCAAGAAAAATGATCTCAAAAACAACAACAGATTTTCATACAGTTATATGTACTGTTCATACTTGGACATTTTCTTTCCGTTTTCTTTGTGTACCTATTATATTTCTCTTTGTGTATATAATCAGGTTCACTGGGTGTGTGTACTTCTGTGTGCATATATGTGCATTGCACATGAGCATATCTCTCTGGGTCCAAAGTGTCTGTCATTTGTGGATATCTGTGTATGTATGCAAATGACTACTATTCCTTGACTCAGGAAACGCTTATTGTATTTCTATTATGTGCCAGGCAGAGTGCTCGATACTGGATGCCTATAGTGAATGAAATAGACTTACTTTCTGTCTTTATGAATACTACACAGTCCCTGGGGAGACAGAAGAAAAAAATATACATAAAGAAAATAATCGTAATTTGAAACAAGCACTGTATTTGGTAGTGCAATATCTTTGGTGTCAGTTATGATGTATAATGTCGACGTTCAGTATATCAGTTTCTCAGAAAGCAGAGCTGAGACATAAGACTCGGTTTTTCAGCAATGCGTGTTCTCAGGAATAAAACTGAGAATATAGAGAAGTTAGGAATTAAAGACCCTTTGAGGTGTTCTGTGAGCAATAGGACCTAGCTTGTATGTTATGACTAATGCTCAGATAAATTCTGATGTACAAGCTTAGGAGGTTTCTCAGTCTAAACTGCTGCCACCGCACAAGAGAAAGTGCTTGTTAGGAAAGGGGTCACTTTCTGCTAAACAATTAGAAATAGTGCTTATGCCCTTGAATTTTAAGAGCAAAGAAAATTCTTCTGTTGTTTTCGCCACAGAAGACTAAATTATCATTTTATTTTTTAATTACCTCTGGTTTTCTCTAGTAAAATTTTTCCTCAAAAGAAAATGGCTTGCTCTCACCAGAGAGCTCAGTCGTTAAAGCATCACACCTATATGCTAATGTCATAGGTTTGCTCCTGTGTCAAGGCACATACCGAAACAGATTGATGTTTCTGACTATCTGTCTGTCTTTCTCCCCCTTTATCCTACCTCTAACATCAATAAATAAATAGAAGAAAAACGACAGTGGCTATTTTGTTGTTGATTTTGCAGTTTTAATTCCATAGAAGGTGAAATATGTTTTTCTACATCTCACCCCAAGAGGAAATCAATGAGAAATTCGTAAAGTACCATATTTCCCTAATTATAAGAAGCCTCCCTGTATAAGACGCACCTTAATTTTGGGGCACAAATATTGAGAAAATGAGAAGAAATGCACGTAAACAGGAATTGCAATTACAAAAATACTACAACCACTGTATAAAGGCACTCAGTTTTCTAACCCCATATTTTTCAAAAATGATGAGTCTTACTCATGGCCAAATATGGCATACACCCTCCAAATGTCTCTGTTAACTGTCCTTTTTTCTTTTCTTTTTTTTTTTTTTTATTATATAATTTTATTTTTTTATGGGGTGACATCAATAAATCAGGATACATATATTCAAAGATAACAAGTCCAGGTTATCTTGTCGTTCAATTATGTTGCATACCCACCACCCAAAGTCAGATTGTCCTCTGTCACCTTCTATCTTGTTTTCTTTGTGCCCCTCCCCACCCCCTATCCCTCTCCCATTCCCCCCTCCCCCCCGTTACCACCACACTCTTATAAATGTCTCTTAGTTTCACTATTATGTCCCACCTACGTATGGAATAATACAGTTCCTGTTTTTTTCTGATTTACTTATTTCGCTTTGTATCATGTTATCAAGATCCCACCATTTTGCTGTAAATGTTCCGATGTCATCATTTCTTATGGCTGAGTAGTATTCCATAGTGTATATGTGCCACATCTTCTTTATCCAGTCATCTATTGATGGGCTTTTTGGTTGTTTCCATGTCCTGGCCACTGTGAACAATGCTGCAATAAACATGGGGCTGCATGTGTCTTTACGTATCAATGTTTCTGAGTTTTGGGGATATATACCCAGTAGAGGGATTGCTGGGTCATAAGGTAGTTCTATTTTCAGTTTTTTGAAGAACCACCATACTTTCTTCCATAATGGTTGTACTACTTTACATTCCCAACAACAGTGTATGAGGGTTCCTTTTTCTCCACAGCCTCTCCAACATTTGCTGTTACCTGACTTGCTAATAACAGATAATCGAACAGGTGTGAGGTGGTATCTCATTGCCGTTTTGATTTGCATTTCTCTAATAGCTAAAGAAGATGAGCATCTTTTCATATATCTGTTGGCCATTTGTATTTCTTCCTGGGAGAAGTATCTATTCATATCCTCTTCCCATTTTTTTATTGGATTGTTTGTTTGTTTGTTGTTGAGTTTTATGAGTTATTTGTATATTTTGGATATTAGGCCCTTATCTGAGCTGTCGTTTGAAAAAATCATTTCCCATTTAGTTGGCTTTCTGTTTATTTTGTTATCAGTTTCTCTTGCTGAGCAAAAACTTCTTAGTCTGATGTAGTCCCATTCATTAATTTTTGCCTTCACTTCTCTTGCCATTGGAGTCAAATTCATAAAATGCTCTTTAAAACCCAGGTCCCTGAGTTGAGTACCTATGTCTTCTTCTATGTACTTAATTGTTTCAGGTCTTATGTTTAGATCTTTGATCCATTTTGAGTTAATTTTTGTACAAGGGGAGAGACTGTAGTCCAGTTTCATTCTTTTGCATGTGGCTTTCCAGTTTTCCCAGCACCATTTATCGAAGAGGCTTTCTTTTCTCCATTGTGTGTTGTTGGCTCCTTTATCAAAAATTATTTGATCATATATATGTGGCTTTATTTCTGGACATTCTATTCTGTTCCATTGGTCTGAGTGTCTATTTTTCTGCCAATACCATGCTGTTTTGATTGTCGTTGCCCTATAATAGAGTTTGAAGTCAGGTATTGAAATGCCACCAGCTTCATTCTTTTTCTTTAGGATTGCTTTGGCTATTCGGGGTTTTTTATAGTTCCATATAAATCTGATGATTTTTTGCTCTATTTCTTTAAAAAATGTCATTGGAAGTTTGATGGGAATTGCAATAAATTTGTATATTGCTTTGGGTAATATAGCCATCTTGATTATATTTATTCTTCCTAGCCAAGAACAAGGTATATTCTTCCATCTCATTATATCTTTTTCGATTTTCCTTAACAATGGTTTATAGTTTTCATTATATAAGTCCTTTACATTCTTTGTTATGTTTATTCCTAAGTATTTTATTTTTTTTGTTGCAATCGTGAAGGGATTATTCTTTTGAGTTCCTTCTCAGTTGTTTCATTGTTGGCATATAGAAAGGCTATTGACTTCTGTATGTTAATTTTGTATCCTGCGACCTTACTGTATTGGCTTATTTTTTCTAGTAGTCTTTTTGTGGATTCTTTGGGGTTTTCGATGTATAGTATCATATCATCTGCAAAAAGTGATACCTTTACTTCTTCTTTTCCGATATGGATGCCTTTTATTTCTTTGTCTTGTCTGATTGCTCTGGCTAGAACTTCTAGTACCACATTAAATAAGAGTGGAGAGAGTGGACAACCCTGTCTTGTTCCTGATTTAAGGGGGAAAGCCTTCAGTTTAGTGCCATTTAATATGATGTTAGCTGATGGTTTATCATATATGGCCTTTATCATGTTGAGATATTTTCCTTCTATACCCATTTTGTTGAGAGTCTAAAACATAAAATTGTGTTGTATTTTATCGAAAGCCTTTTCTGCGTCTATTGATAAGATCATGTGGTTTTTGTTCTTTGTTTTGTTGATGTGGTGTATTACATTAACCGTTTTATGTATGTTGAACCATCCTTGAGATTCTGGGATGAATCCCACTTGATCATGATGTATTATTTTTTTAATATGTTGTTGTATTCGATTTGCTAGTATTTTGTTTAGTATTTTAGCATCTGTATTCATTAGAGATATTGGTCTGTAGTTTTCTTTTTTTGTGCCATCCTTGCCTGGTTTTGGTATGAGGGTTATGTTGGCTTCGTAAAATGTGTTTGGAAGTATTGCTTCTTCTTCAATTTTTTGGAAGACTTTGAGTAGAATAGGAACCAAGTCTTCTTTGAATGTTTGATAAAATTCGCTGGTATAGCCGTCAGGGCCTGGACTTTTATTTTTGGGGAGGTTTTTAATGGTTTTTTCTATTTCTTCTCTACTGATAGGTCTGTTTAGGCTTTCTGCTTCTTCTTGACTCAGTCTAGGAAGGTTGTATTTTTCTAGGAATTTATCCATTTCTTCTAGGTTGTTGAATTTAGTAGCATAAAGTTTTTCATAGTATTCTACAATAATTCTTTGTATATCTACGGTGTCCGTGGTGATTTCTCCTCTTTCATTTTGGATTTTGTTTATATGAGTTCTTTCTCTTTTTTCCTTGGTAAGTCTTGCCAAGGGTTTGTCAATTTTGTTGATCTTTTCAAAGAACCAGCTCCTTGTTCTATTAATTTTTTCTATAGTTTTTCTGTTCTCTAATTCATTTATTTCTGCTCTGATTTTTATTATCTCCTTTCTTCGGCTGGTTTTGGGTTGTCTTTGTTCTTCTTTTTCTAGTTCCTTAAGGTGTGAAGTTAAGTGGTTCACTTGGGCTCTCTCTTGTTTGTTCATATATGCCTGAAGTGATATGAACTTCCCTCTTATCACTGCTTTTGCTGCATCCCATAGATTCTGATATGTCGTATTGTCATTTTCATTAGTCTGTATATATCTTTTGATCTCTGCACTTATTTCTTCTTTGACCCATTCATTTTTTAAAAGTATGTTGTTTAGTTTCCACATTTTTTGGGGATTTTTTTCCTCTTTTTTGCAGTTGAATTCTAGTTTCAAGGCTTTATGATCAGAAAATATGCTTGGTACAACTTCAATTTTTCTGAATTTGCTGATGTTGTTTTTGTGGCCCAACATATGGTCAATTCTTGAGAATGATCCATGTACACTGGATAAAAATATATACTCAGTCACTTTGGGATGAAATGTCCTGTAGATGTCTATCATATCCAGGTGCTCTAGTGTTTTGTTTAAGGCCACTATGTCTTTGTTGATTCTCTGTTTGGATGACCGATCTAGAGCCGTCAGCGGTGTATTGAGGTCTCCAAGTATGATTGTATTTTTGTCAGTTTTTGTTTTAAGATCAATAAGTAGCTGTCTTATATATTTTGGTGCTCCTTGGTTTGGTGCATATATATTAAGAATTGTTATGTCTTCTTGATTCAGTGTCCCCTTAGCCATTATGAAATGGCCATTTTTGTCTCTGAGTACTTTTCCAGTCTTGTAGTCAGCATTATCCAATATGAGTATTGCTACACCTGCTTTTTTTTGGATGTTATTTGCTTGGAGTATTGTTTTCCAGCCTTTCACTTTGAATTTGTTTTTATCCTTGTTACTTAGATGAGTTTCCTGTAGGCAGCATACAGTTGGATTTTCTTTTTTAATCCATTCTGCTACTCTGTGCCTTTTTATTGGTGAGTTTAATCCGTTTACATTTAGTGTAATTATTGATACTTGTGAGTTCCCTATTGCCATTTTATATCTTGCTTTCTGTTAGTTTTGTGTCTTGTTTGATCCTTCTCTTTTGTTTTTCTCCCCCTGTATCCTACCTCTAACATCAATAAATAAATAGAAGAAAAACGACAGTGGCTATTTTGTTGTTGATTTTGCAGCTTTAATTGAATAGAAGATGAATTATGTTTTTCTACATCTCACCCCAAGAGGAAATCAATGAGAAGTTCGTAAAGTACCATATTTCCCTAATTATAAGAAGCCTCCCTGTATAGGACGCACCTTAATTTGGGGGCACAAATTTTGAGAAAATGAGAAGAAATGCGCATAAACAGGAATTGCAATTAAAAAAATACTACAACCACTGTATAAGAGGCACTCAGTTTTGTAACCCCATATTTTTCAAAAATGATGAGTCTTACTCGTGGCAAAATATGGCATACACCCTCCAAATGTCTCTGTGAACTGTCCTTTTTTCTTTTCTTTTTTTACAGAGACAGGGAGTGAGACAAAGAGAGGGATATATAGGGACAGACAGACAGAAATGGAGAGATTTTTTTATTATTTGCCAAGTCACAGATCAATCGTCAGTTTTTCCTTATGACACCTTACGTGTTCATTGACTCCTGTCTCATATATGCCTTGAATAGTGGGCTACAGCTTATCGAGTGACCGCTTGCTCGATCCAGCGACCTAAGGCTCAAGCTGGTGAGCTTTGCTAAAACGCCATGAGCCAGCACTCAAGCTGGCACCATTGGGATCTCAAACCTGGGTCCTATGCATTCCAGTCAATTGCTCTAATTATTGTACCATCGCCTGCTCAAGCTGTGAACATTTTTTCTTTTATTTTCTCTGGATTTTATTTGGTATCCTGGTTCATACTGTGCGTGGAAAGGCTGTGTATTTTTAGGTTTACTTGCCCTAAACTATATTCATCACTGCATTTTTCCATAGGTGTCCTTATGTAGTTTTTATTTCCATTTCTTGTAAGCTATTTGGTTTGGGAAATATCTTCGTAGCATTTTTATATTTTCTTTTATTTTACAAGTATTTGTTTGCTGTTTGGCAAAGGGTAAGTACTCATTCGATAAACCTCTTTCAGCTATACATAGTTATGTTAATTGTATTTTTGAGTTATTTAATTTTTTATTAGTTTTGAGGCTTAGAAATGGATTACCCAGGAGGCAAAAATCAACATTTTTGACACCTGCTCTTCTTCGCTTTTCATCGATGTCAAAAAGCTGCTGATGCAGCCCAGGACTTTTGCGATGTGTACGGAGTAGTTGTCATAGGGAAGTCTACAGCATGGAAATGGTTCGCAAAGTTCAAAAATGGTGTCTTTGACGTCGATGACACATCCCGCAACGGCAGGTTTTCTGAATGTGATGAAGAATGTCTCAAATCACATTTGAAGAACGGTGGCCAAACCTGTCATGAATTGGTGGAAAAAAATGAACTGTGATTATTTAGCGATTCTCAATCACCTTCATTCAATGGGATTTACCGAAAAATTGGGAGCCTGGGTGCCTCATGAGCTCAACAACAAAAAAAAAAACAAAGAAAGTCGCCTTCAAATTGCTTCTTAGCATCTCGCCCGCCATCGAGCAACACGTGGTCATAAACAGCGCTTTTTGTTCCGAATCGTCATGGGAGATGAGAAATGGTGCCTATACATCAATATGAAGCAAAGAAAGGAGTGGGTGGCTCCAGGAGATAAGGCAAAGCTGAGAGTCAATCCTGATCTTCATCAAAAGAAGACCCTGATATGTGTTTGTTGAGACTGGGAGGGCATGGTGTACTGGAAAATGCTAGAAAAGAATGCCACGGTCAACAAGGATCTCGACATTGCCCAGCTACACCGCGTCAGTGAGGCTATTCGACTAAAAGACCTGATCGACATGGTCAAACCATACTCCTTCACGACAAGGACAGGCCCCATGTTGCACAAGTTGTCAAAGCCGCACTCCAAAATCTCGAATGGGAGGTGCTTCAGCATCCGCCATATTATACAGACCTTGCATCGTCTGATTACCTATTTTCTGCTCTGTGTCAAGCCACAGGAAGGGCATAACCTTCTATAAGAAAGAGGTCCTTAAAAACTGTCTCAACAAATTTTTTGACACCAGACCAGGTGATTTTTTTAGCAGCAGCATCAACAAATTTCGAGAGATGGGAAGAGGATGTAAACGCCCAAGGCGAATAAATAATTGATTAACTTATTGATATAATTATTGTTTCTTTTAAATAAAAATCTTCAGTTTAAACGCTACGAACTTATTCCCCAACCAAGTATTTTGTAACTTGAAATGTGATTTTGAGAAGCGGGTCATTTAGGAGTGAATTTCCTTACCTTAAATCAAAGGGATTTTCAGTTAGTTTCTATTACTGTTTACTATAATAAGTGTAATGACACCAAGAATCATGATTTATATCAATCTAAGGTTCGAGGTAGATGAAACTTGCTTGATAGAACATACAGGATTATCTGTGGTATATGTTTCCCAAGTGTGCTTCTCTGCTGCCTTGTCGTTTTCGTCTTATGAGTATCAGCTCAGAGCAGTTTACCTTGAAAAATACTGCAGTTGGGTGTTGTGCATCATCTATCAGTGTTGAATCCATGGCTATCTAAAAGAAACACTTATACCTTGCAAATAGAAGGAATTTCTGGTTACTGAATGGTACTACTTTCAACGTTAACTGTAGTGAAAACAAGAGATATACTTGTTATCATTTCAATCTTCTGAATTTCGATGTAACTTGATCCATAGCACATACAATAATGATCTCTGTTACAAGTACTTCTCTGCTGCCACCTCGTGTGCATCTTAGGAATCATGCCTCAGTACAGTTTCAAAGGAATATTTTGGTAGAGAACATTTTCTATAAACGTTGATTCCAATTTACCGTTTCTGTAAAGATTTGTGTATCATTAGTGGTTTGTATTCTTAAAATTTCTTGGTTCTTCCACATTTTCTTCTTTGTTTTCAGCCATCCTTTCATAAAGCCTTTGAAAGTGCCCATCACATACCAGGCTGTATGCAAGGAACTCATGTCCCTGCATTCAAGGACTTCTTATTCTACTCTCTTAACTTCTGTCTTTTTAATTCCTTTTATATAAAACTACTTTTTTATTGTAAAATAAAATGTGCCTTGATTGGACAGGTATGTTGAATTTTTTCAGCTTTTCTATTATAAAAAATGTATTCTTATTGCAGAAGTGCAAGAAAAATGATCTCAAAAACAACAACAACAGATTTTCATACAAATATATGAACTGTTCATAGTAGAATATTTTCTTTACCGATTGTTTGTGTAACTATTATATTTCTATTTATGTATATACTCATGTTCACTGGGTGTGTGTACATCTGTGTGCATAGGTGTGCATTGCACATGAGCATATCTCTCTGTGTCCACAGTGTCTGTCTTTTGTGTATATCTGTGTACGTACGCAAATGACTATTATTCATTGACTCAGGAAACACTTATTGTATTTCTATTATGTGCCAGGCACATTGCTCGACACTGTATGCCTATAGTGAATGACATAGACTTACTTTCTGTCTTTATAAATGCTACACTGTCCTGGGTAGACAGAAGAAAACAATATACATAAAGAAAATAATCGTAAATTGAAACAAGCACTGTATTTGTTAGTGCAATATATCTGGTGTCAGTTATGATTTATTATGTCGAGTTTCGGTATATCAGTTTCTCAGAAAGCAAAGCTTAGACATAAGACTTGGTTTTTCAGCAATGCATGTTCTCCGGTGTAAAACTGAGAATATAGGGAAGTTATGAATCAAAGACCCTGTGAGGTGTTCTGTGAACAAAAGAACCTAGCTTGTATGTTATGACTAATGCTCAGAGAAAATGTTATGTACAAGCGTAGGAGTTCTCTCAGTCTAAACTGCTACCACGGCACAAGAGAAAGTGCTTGTTAGAAAAGCGGTCACTTTCTGCTAAACAATTAGTAATAGTGCTTATGCCCTTGAATTTTAAGAGCAAAGAAAATTCTTCTGTTGTTGTCGCCACAGAAGACTAATTATCATTTTATTTTCTAATTACCTCTGGTTTTCTCTAGTAAAATTTTTCCAGAAGAAAATGTCTTACTGTCACCAGAGAGCTCAGTAGTTAAAGCATCAAACCCATACGCTAATGTCATAGGTTTGCTCTAGGGTCAATGCACATACCAAAACAGATTGATGTTTCTGACTATCTGTCTGTCTTTCTCCCCGTCTATCATACCTCTATCATCAATAAATAAATAGAATAAAAACGAAAATGGCTATTCTTTTTTTGTCTTTGCACCTTATATTGCATAGAAGAATGAATTATGTTTTTCTACATCTCACCCCAAGAGGAAATCAATGAGAAGTTCGTAAAGTACCATAATTCTCCAATTATAATAAGCCTCCCAGTATAAGACGCACCTTAATTTGGGGCATAGATTTGGAGAAAATTAGAAGAAATGCACATAAACAGGAATTGCAAGTAAAAAATACTACAACTGTATAAGAGGCATTCAGTTTTCTAACACCATATTTTTCAAAAATGATGAGTTTTACTCATGGGGAAATATGGTATACACCCTCCAAATGTCTCTGTGAACTGTTCTTTTTTCTTTTCTTTTTTGACAGAGACAGGGAGTGAGTCAAAGAGAGGGATGTATAGGGACAGACAAAGAGAAATGGAAAGATTTTTTTATTATTTTCCAAGTCACAGATCAATCATTTGTTTTTCGTTTTGACACCTTACACATTCATTGATTCCTGTCTCATATGTGCCTTGAACAGTGGGCTACAGCTGATCGAGTGACCACTTGCTCAATCCAGCCACCTTGGGCTCAAGCTGGTCAGCTTTGCTAAAACCACATGAGCCCGTGCTTTAGCTGGCGCCCTTGGTATCTCAAACCTGGGTCCTTTGCATTCCAGTCAATTGCTCTAACCATTGTGCCATCGCCTGCTCAAGCTGTGAACATTTTTTCTTTTATTTTCTCTGGATTTTATTTAGTATCCTGGTTCTTACTGTGGGTGGAAAGGCTGTGTATTTTAAGGTTTTCTTGCCCTAAAATATATTCATCACTGCATTTTTCCATAGGTTTCCTTATGTAGTTTTTATTTTCATTACTTGTAAGCTATTTGGGTTGAGGAATATGTTTGTAGCATTTTTATGTTTTCTTTTATTTTACAAGAATTTGTTTGCTGTTCGGCAAAGAGTAAGTATTCATTCAATAAACCTCTTTCTGCTGTAGAAAATTATGTTAATTGTATTTTTGAGTTATTTAATTTTTTATTCGTTTTGAGGCTTAGAAATGGATCACCCATGAGGCAAAAATCAACATTTTTGACACCTGCTCTTCCTTGCTTTTCATTGAGGTCAAAAAGCTGCTGAAGCAGCCTGGGACATTTGTGACGTGTATGGAGAAGGTGTTATAGGCGAGTATCCAGTACGGAAATTGTTTGCAAAGGTCAAAAATGGCGACTTTGATGTTGATGAAACGTCCTGCAGCAAAAGGATTTCTGCATTCAATGAAGAACGTATCAAATCACTTTAAAAGGTGAATGGTCACCAAACCAGTCATGAATTGTCAAAAAAAAATGAAGTGCGATCATAAAACGATTCTCAATCACCTTCATTCAATGGGATTTACCAAGAAATCCAGCTAGGAGCCTGGATGCCTCACTAGCTTAAAAACTAAAAAACAAAGAAAGTCGCCTTCAAATTGCTTCTTAGCATCTCAACCAACATCGAGCAACATGTGGTCATAAACAGCGCTTTTTGTACCAAATCATCATGGGAGATGAGAAATGGTGCGTATACATCACTATGAAGCAATGAAAAATTGGGTTGCTCCAGGAGATATTTCAAAGCCGCGAGTCAACCTGGACCTTCATCCAAGGAAGATCATGATATGTGTTTGGAGGGCCTGGGAAGGCATGGTGCCTGGGAAAAGATCGAAAATAATGTCACGGTCAACAAGGAGCTTGACATTGCAAAGCTACACTGCATCTAAGAAGCTATTTGACTGAAAAGACCTGATGGACATGGTCAAACCATACTCCTTCTCGACCAGACAAGCCCCATGTTAAAAAAGTCGTCAAAGCAGCACTCCAATAGCTCGAATGGGAGGTCCTTCAGCATTCACCGTATTCTCCAGACCTTGCAACGACCGATTACCATCTTTTTTGCTCTCTGTAAAATTATATGATGGGCGTTACCTTCGATAACAAAGAGGTCCTTAAAAACTGGCTCAACAAATTCTTTGACACCAGACCAGTTGATTTTTGGAGGAACAGCATCAACAAATTGGTCGAGAGGTGGGAAGAGGTTGTAAACAGCAATGGCGAATAAATAATTGATTAAATTATTGATATAATTATTGTTTCTTTTAAATAAAAATCTTCGGTTAAAATGCTACAAACTTATTCCCCAACCAAATATTTTGTAACTTGAAATGTGATTTTGAGAAGAGGGTCATTTAGGAGTGAATTTCCTTACCTTAAATAAAAGGGATTTTCAGTTAATTTCTATTACTGTTTACTATATTAAGTGTAATGACACCAAGAATCATGATTTATATCAATTCTAAGGTTAGAGGTAGTTCAAACTTATTGAAAATACATACAGGATTATCTGTGGTCAATGTTTCCCAAGTGTGCTTCTCTGCTGCCACGTCGTTTTCACCTTTTGAGTACCATCTTAGAGCAGTTTACCTTGAAAAATACAGCAGTTGGGTGTTGTGCGTTATCTATCAATGTTGAATCCAAGGCTATCTAAAAGAAACTTTTATACCTTGCAAATAGAAGGAATTTCTGGTTACTGCTTGCTACTACTTTCAACGTTAACTGTAGTGAAAACAAGAGATATACTTGGTATCATTTCAATCCTCTGAATTTCGATGGAACTTGATCCATAGCACATACAATAATGGTCTCTGTTACAAGTGCTTCTCTGCTGCCACCTCGTGTGCATCTTCGGAATCACGCCTTAGTACAGGTTCAAAGGAATAGTTTGATAGAGAACATTTTCTATATATTTTGATTCCAATTTGCCATTTCTGTAAAGTTTTTGTGTATTCTTAGTGTTTTGTATTCTTAAAATCTCTCGGTTCATCCCCTTTTTCTTCTTTGTTTCCAGCCATGCTTTCATAAAGCCTTTGAAAGTGCCCATCATATACCAGGCACTGTGCAAGTAACTCATGTCCCTGCATTCAAGGACTTGCTATTCTACTCTTTTAACTTCTGTCTTTTTAATTCCTTTTATTGTAAAATACAATGTGCTTTGATTTGACAGGTATGTTGAATTTTATCAGCTTTTCTATTATAAAAAAATGTATTCTTATTTCAGAAGTTCAAGAAAAATGATCTCAAAATGACAACAGATTTTCATACAGTTATATGTACTGTTCATACTAGGACATTTTCTTTCCGTATTCTTTTTGTACCTATTATTTCTCTTTGTGTATATACTCAGGTTCACTGGGTATGTGTACATCTGTGTGCATATATGTGCATTGCACATGACCATATCTCTTCGGTTCCACAGTGTTTGTCATTTGTGGATATCTGTGTATGTATGCAAATAACTATTATTCATTGACTCAGGATACACTTATTGTATTTCTATTATGTGCCAGGCACAGTGCTCGACACTGGATGCCTATAGTCAATGAGATAGACTTACTTTCTGTCTTTATGAATAATACACTGTCCTGGGGTAGACAGAAGAAAAAATATACATAAATAAAATAATCGTAAGTTGAAACAACACTGAATTTGATAGTGCAGTATCTTTGGTGGCTGTTAGGATTTATTATGGCAAGGTTTAGTATACCAGTTTCTCAGAAAGCAAAGCTGAGACATAAGACTTGGTTTTTCAGCAATGCGTGTTCTCAGGTGTATAATTGAGAATATAGAGAAGTTATGAATCAAAGACACTTTGAGGTGTTCTGTGAGCAAAAGAATATAGCTTGTATGTTATGACTAATGTTCAGATAAATTCTGATGTCCAAGGCTAGGAGGTCTCTCAGTCTAAACTGCTGCCATGGCAGAAGAGAAAGGGCATGTTATGAAAGGGGTCACTTTCTGCTAAATAATTTGAAATAGTGAGTATGCCCTTGAATTTTAAGACCAAAGAAAAGTCTCCTGGTGTTGTCGTCATAGAAGACTTAATTATCATTTAATTTTGAATTACCTCTGGTTTTCTCTAGTAAATTATTTCCCCAAAGGACAATGGCTTGCTCTCACCAGAGAGCTCAGTAGTTAAAGCATCACACCCATATGCTAAAGTCATAGGTTTGCTCCTGGGTCAAGGCACATACCAAAACGGATTGATGTTTCTGTCTATCTGTCTGTCTTTTTCCCCCTTTACCGTCCCTTTAACATTAATAAATAAATAAAAGAAAAAATGACAATGGCTTTTTTTTTTGTTTTTGCAGCTTGAATTGCATAGAAGAATGAATTATATTTTTCAAAATCTCACCCCAAGAGGAAATAAATGGTAAGGTTGTAAAGTACCATATTTCCCCATGTATTAGAAGCCTCCCTGTATAAGACACACCTTAATTTGGGGGCACAAAGTTTGAGAAAATGATAAGAAATGTGAATAAACGGAAAATGCAAGTAAAAATACTAAAACCACTGTATAAGACTCACCCAGTTTTCTTACTCCACATTTTTCAAAAAAGATGAGTCTTACACATGGGGAAATATGATATACACCCTCCAAATATCTCTGTGAACATTTTTTTTTCTTTTCTTTTTTTTTACAGAGACAGGGAGAGAGTCAGAGAGAGGGATAGGTAAGGACAAACAGAAATGGAGAGAGTTTTTTATTATGTGCCAGGTCACAGATCAATTATCGGTTTTTTGATGTGACACCTTATGTGTTCTTTGACTCCTGTCTCATATGTGCCTTGACCAGGGGGCTACAGCTGATCAAGTGACCGTTTGCTTGAGCCAGCGACTTGGGCTCAAGCTGGTGAGCTTTTCTCAAACCACATGAGCCCATACTCAAGCTGGCGCCCTTGGGATCTCAAACCTGAGTCCTCTGCATTCCAGTCAAATGCACTAAACAGTGCACCATCACCTGCTCAGGCTGTGAACACTTTTTTCTTTTACTTTCTCTGGATTTTATTTAGTATCCTGGTTCTTAGTATGGGTGGAAAGGCTGTGTATTTTAAGGTTTTCTTGCCCTAAAATATATTCATCACTACATTTTCCATAGGTTTCCTAATGTAGTTTTTATTTCCATTAATTTTAAGGTATTTTGTAACTTGAACTGTGATATTGAGGGGGTGTTATTTAGGAGTGAATTTCCTTACCTTAAATATAAGGAATTTTTAGATAATTTCTATTACTGTTTACTATATTATGTGTAATGACAACAAGAAACATGCTTTATATCATTTCTAAAGTTAGAGGTCGTTGAAACTTGCTTAAAAAAACATACAGGATTATATATGGTAAATATTTTCCAAGTGAGCTTCCCTGCTGCCACCTCCTGTGCACCCTGGGAATACAGCTCAGATCACTTCAACTGGAAAAATACATCAGTTTGGTCTTGTGCATTATCTATCAATGTTGAATCCAAGGCTATCTAAAAAAAAACTTTTATACCTTGTAAATATTAAAAATTTCTAGTTACTGCTTGCTACTTCTTTCTTTCTTTTTTTTTTTTCCTGAAGCTGGAAACTGGGAGAGACAGTCAGACAGACTTCCACATTCGCCAGACCGGGATCCACCTGGCACGCACACCAGGTGTCGATGCTCTACCTACAGGGGGTGATGCTCTGTCCCTCCAGGGCATCACCCTGTTGTGACCAGAGCCACTCTAGCACCTGGGGCATAGGCCAAGGAGCCATCCCCATTTCCCAGGCCATCTTTTCTCCAATGGAGCCTTAGCTGCGTGAGAAGAAGAAAGAGAGAGAGAGGAAGGAGAGGGGGAGGGTGGAGAAGCAGAAGGGCGCTTCTCCTGTGTGCCCGGGCTGGGAATTGAACCCAGGACTTCTGCATGCCAGGCTGATACTCTACCACTGAGCCAACTAGCAAGGGCACTTCTTTCAACGTTAATTTTAGTGAAAGCAAGACATATACTTGGTATCATTTCAATTCCCTGAAGTTGGCTGGACCTTGCTTCTTGAACATACAATAATGGTCTCTGTTACATGTGCTTCTCTGCTGCCACCTCGTGTGCATCTTGGGAATCATGCCTTAGTACAGGTCCAAAGGAATTTTTTGGTAGAAAGCATTGTTTATAAACGTTGATTCCAATTTGACGTTTCTGTGAACATTTTGTTTATACTTGGTTATTTGTATTCAGAAAATCTCTCAGTTCATCTTGTTTTTCTTCTTTCCTTCCAACCATGCTTTCATAAAGCCTTTGAAAGTGCCAATAATATACCAGGCACTGTGCTAGAAACTCATGTCCCTGCACTCAATGACTTCCCATTCTACTCTTTTAACTTCTGTCTTTTTAACGTCTTTTATATAAAACTACCTTGTGTATTGTAAAGTAGGATGTGCTTTGATTTGACAAGTATGTTGAATTTTAACAGCCTTTTTATTATAAAAAATGTATTCTTATTGCAGAAATGCAAGAAAAATGATCTCAAAAACAACAAAAACAAATTTTTATACAGATATATCTACTGTTAATATTAGGACATTTTCTTTCCATATTCTTTGTGTACCTATTATATTTCTCTATGTATATATACTCAGGTACATTTGATGTGTGTACATCTGTGTGCATAGATGTGCATTTCACATGAGCTTATCTCTCTGTGTCCATTGTGTCTGTCATTTGTGGATATCAGTGTATGTATGCAAATGACTATTTACTCATTCATTTAGAAAACACTTATTGTATTTCTATTATGTGCCAGGCACTGTGCTCGACACTGTTTGCCAATAGTGAATGCGACAGACTTACTTTCTGTCTTTATGTATACTACAATATCATGGGGTAGACAGACAGAAAAAATATATACATGAATAAATTAATCATAAGTTGTAACAAGCACAGAATTTGGTAGTGCAAAATCTTTGGTCTCAGTTATGTTTTATTGTGGTGAGGTTCAGTATATCAGTTTTTCAGAAGGCAGAGCTGAGACATAAGTCTCGGTTTTTCAGCATTTCGTGTTCTCAGGTATAAAACTGAGAAAATATAGAAGTTATGAAACAAAGACTCTGGGAGGTGTTCAGTGAGCAAAAGAACCTAGTTTTTATGTGGTGACCAATGCTCAGATAAATTCTGATGTCCAAAGCTTAGGAGGTCTCTCAGTCTGGACTGCTGCCACAGCACAAGAGAAAGTGCATGTTAGAAACAGGGTCACTTTGTGCTAAACAATTAGAAATAGTGTTTATGCCTCTGAATTTCAAGAGCAAATAAAAGTATTCTGGGGTTGTCACCACAACAGACTAGATTATCATTTAAATTTGAATTAGCTCTGGTTTTCTCTAGTAAATTTTTCCCCAAAAGACAATGGCTTGCTCTCACCAGAGAGCTCAGTATTTAAAGCATCACACCAATATGCTAATGTCATAGTTTGGGTCCTGGATCAAGGCATACATAGAAACAGACTGATGTTTCTGACTGTCTCTCTTTTTTCTCCTTTATCATCACTCTAACATTAATAAATAAATAAAGAAAAAAATGAAAATGGCTTCTTTGTTGTTTTTGCTGCTTAAATTGCATAGAAGAATAAATTATGTTTTTCAAAATCTCACCCCAAGAGGAAATAAATGGTAAGGTTGTAAAGTACCATATTTCCCCATGTATAAGAAGCCTCCCTTTATAATACACACCTTAATTTTGGATCACATAGTCTGAGAAAATGGTAACAAATGCGAATAAATGGGAAATGCAAAAAAAATGCTATAACAAATATACAAGACGCACCCAGTTTTCTAACCCCATATTTTTCAAAAAAGGTGAGTCTTATACAGAGGTAAATATGGTATACACCCTCCAAATGTCTCTGTGAAGAGTTCTTTTTCTTTTTTTTACGGAGACAGGGAAAGAGACAGAGAGAGGGATAGATAAAGACAAACAGACAGAAATGGAGAGAGTTCTTTATTTTGTGCCATGTCACAGATCAATCATCTGTTTTTCGTTGTGACACCTTATCCAGGTTTGAGATCCCAGTGATGCCAGCTTGAGTGTGGGCTCCTGTGGTTTTAGTAAAACGCACCAGATTGAGCCCAAGGTTGCTTGCATTTTTTACTTGCATTTTCCGTTTATTCGCATTTGTTATCATTTTCTCAATCAGCTCGATCAGCTGTAGCCCCCTGGTCAAGGCACATATGGGACAGGAGTCAATGAACACGTAAATGATCACAATGAGAAACTGATGATTGATCTGTGACCTGGCACATAATAAAAACTCTCTCAATTTCTGTCTGTCTGTCCCTATTTGTCCCTCTCACTGACTCTTTCCCTGTCTCTGTAAAAAAAAAAAAAAGATAAAAAGAAATGTTAACAGAAACATTTTTAGGGTGTATACCATATTTCCCCATGTATAAGACTCATCTTTTTTGAAAAATGTGTGGTTAGAAAACTGGGTGCTTTAGTATTTTTTACTTGCATTTCCAGTTTATTCACAATTGTTATTATTTTCTCAAACTTTGTGCATCAAAATTAAGCTGTCTCTTATACAGGGAGGCTTCTTATACATGGTGAAATGTGGTACTTTACAACCTTACCATTTATTTCCTCTTGGGGAGCGATTTTGAAAAACAATTCATTCTTCTATGCAATTTAAGCTGCAAAAACAACAACTAAAAAGCCATTTTCATTTTTTTTTATTTATTCATTCGTTTTAGAGGCAGGATGAAAGGAAGAAAAGAGAGACAGATAGTCAGAAACATCAATCTGTTTCTGTATGTGCCTCTACCCAGGAGCAAACCTATGACATAAGCATATGGGTGTGATGCTTTAACTACTGAGCTCTCTGGTCAGAGGAAGCCATTGTCTTTTAAGAAAAAAATTTACTAGGGAAACCAGAGGTAATTAAAAAATAAATGATAATCTAGTCTGCTATGGTGACAACACCAGAAGACTTTTTTTTGCTCTTAAAATCTAGGGGCTTAAACACTATTTCTAATTGTTTAGCACAAATTGAAACTTTTCTAACATGCACTTTTTCTTGTGTCATGGCAGCAGTTTAGACCGAGAGACCTCCTAAGCTTTGGACATCAGAATTTATCTGAGCATTGGTCACCACATACAAGCTAGGTTGTCTTGCTCACAGAACAACTCCCAGGGTCTTTGTTTCATAACTTTTATATTTTCTCAGTTTTATACCTGAGAACAAGCATTGCTGAAAAACTGAGACTTATGTCTCAGCTCTGCCTTCTGAGATACTGATATACTGAACCTCACTACAATAAATCATAACAGACACCAGAGATATTGCACTACCAAATTCAGTGCTTGTTAAACTTTTGATTATTTTATTTATGTATATCTATTTCTTTCTGTCTACTCCATGAGAGTGTAGTATTCATAAAGACAGAAAGTGAGTCTGTCTCATTCATTATAGGCAACCAGTGTCGAGCACAGTGCCTGGCAAAAAGAGAAATACAATAAGTTTTTCATGAATGAATGAATAAATAGTCATTTGCATACATACACAGATATCCACAAATGACAGACACTGTGGACACAGAGAGATATGCTCATGTTCAATGAACATCTAGGCACACAGATATACACACAACGAATATACCTGAGTATATATACATAGAGAAATATAACAGGTACACAAAGAATATGGAAAGAAAATGTCCTAATATTAACAATAGATATATCTGTATGAAAATTTGTTGTTATTGTATTTGAGATAATTTTTCTTGCACTTCTGAAATAAGAATACATTTCTTATAATTAAAGAGCTGTTAAAATTCAACATATTTGTCAAATCAAAGCACATCCTATTTTACAATACACGAAGTAGATTTATATAAAAGAAGTACAAAAGACAGAAGTTAAAAGAGTAGAATTGGAAGTCATTGAGTGCAGGGACATGAGTTCCTAGTACAATGCCTGGTACATAATGGGCACTTTCAAAGGCTTTATGAAAGCATGGCTGGAAGGAAAGAAAAAAAACAAGATGAACAGAGAGATTTTCAGAAACCAGTCCACTAAGGATACACAAAACTTTATAGAATCAGCTAAATTGAATCAACGTTTATAGAAAATGCTCTTTACCACACTATTCCTTTGGACTTGTACTGATGCATGATTCCCAAGATGCACAAGAGGTGGCAGAAGAGAAGCACATGTAACAGAGACCATTATTGTATGTGCTATGGAGCAAGTTCCAGCCAAACTTAGAGGATTGAAATGATAACAAGTATATCTCTTGCTTTCACTACAATTAACTTTGAAAGAAGTATCAAGCAGTAACTAGAAATTCCTTATATTTACAAGTTAAAAATGTTTCTTTTAGATCGCTTTGGATTCAACATTTATAGATAACGCAAACATCCAACTGATGTATTTTTCCAGGTGAACTGCTCTGAGCTGTTATTTCCAAGGTGCACACGAGGTGGCAGCAGGGAAGCGCACTTGGAAAACATTTACCACAGATAATTCTGTATGTTTTTTCAAGCAAGTTTCAACTACCTCTAACCTTAGAAATGATATAAAGCATGTTTCTTGTTGTAATTACACTTAATACAGTATACACTAATAGAAATTAACTAAAAATCCCTTTTTTTAAAGTAAGGAAATTCAATCCTAAATAACTCCCACCCTCAAAATCACAATTGAAGTTAAAAAATACCTTAAAATTAATGAAAATAAAAGCTACATAAGGAAACCTATGGAAAAATGTAGTGTGTAGTGATGAATATATTTTAGGGCAAGAAAACCTTAAAATACACAGCCTTTCCACCCATACTAAGAACACGGATACTAAATAAATTTCAGAGAAAGTAAAAGAAAAAAATATTCACAGCCTGAGCAGGCGATGGTGCAGTGGTTAGTGCATTTGACTGGAATGTGGAGGACTCAGTTTTCAGATCTCAAGGGCGCCAGCTTGAGCGTGGGCTCCTGTGGTTTGAGCAAAGCTCATCAGCTTGAGCCCAAGGTCGGTGGCTGGAGCAAGCGATCACTCAATCAGCTGTAGCCCCCTGGTCAAGTCACATATGAGACAGGAGTCAATGAACATGTAAGGTGTCACAACGAAAAACTGATGAATGATCTGTGACCTGGCACATAATAAAAACTCTTTCCATTTCTGTCTGTCTGTCCCTATCTATCCCTCTCTCTGACTCTCTCCTTGTCTCTGTAAAAAAAAAAAAAAAAAAAAAGAAAGAAAAGAAGAAATGTTCACAGAGACATTTGGATTGTGCATACCATATTTCCCCATGTATAAGACTCATCTTTTTTGAAAAATTAGCAGATAGAAATCTGGGCATGTCTTATACAGTTCTTGTAGTATTTTTACTTGCATTTCCAATTTATTCACATTTGCTATCATTTTCTCAAAATTTGTGCCCCAAAATTAAGGTTTGTGTTATACAGGGAGGCTTCTTATACATGGGGAAATGTGGTACTTTACAATCTTATCATTTATTTCCTCTTGGGGAGCGATTTTGAAAAACATAATTCAGTTTTCTAAGCAATTTAAGCTACAAAAACAACAAAAAAAATCCATTGTCATATTTTCTTTTATATATTTATTCATGTTAGAGGCAGGATAAAGGGAGGAAAAGACACAGATAGTCAGAAATCTCAATCTGTTTCTGTACTTGCCATGATCCAGGAACAAACCTATGACATTAGCATATGGGTGTGATGCTTTAACTACTGAGCAATCTGGTGAAAGCAAGCATTGTCTTTTGGGGAAAAATTTACTAGAGAAAACCAGTGGTAATTAATTTTTTTTTTCATTTTTCTGAAGCTGGAAACAGGGAGAGACAGTCAGACAGACTCCCGCATGCGCCCGACCGGGATCCACCCGGCACGCCCACCATGGGGCGGCGCTCTGCCCACCAGGGGGCGATGCTCTGCCCATCCTGGGCGTCGCCATATTGCGACCAGAGCCACTCTAGCGCCTGGGGCAGAGGCCGAGGAGCCATCCCCAGCGCCCGGGCCATCTTTGCTCCAATGGAGCCTTGGCTGCGGGAGGGGAAGAGAGAGACAGAGAGGAAAGCGTGGCGGAGGGGTGGAGAAGCAAATGGGCGCTTCTCCTGTGTGCCCTGGCCGGGAATTGAACCCGGGTCCTCCGCACGCTAGGCCGAATCTCTACCGCTGAGCCAACCGGCCAGGGCACCAGTGGTAATTAAAAAATAAAATAATAATGTAGACTGCTGTGGTGACAACACCAGAAGCCTTTTCATTCCTCTTGAAATTCAGGGGCATAAACAATATTTCTAATTGTTTAGCACAAAGTGACTCCTTTTCTAACATGCACTTTCTATTGTGCTGTGACAGCAGTCTAGACTGAGAGACTTCCTAAGCTTTGGACATCAGAATTTATGTGAGCATTGGTCACCACATAAAAGCTACGTTCTTTTGCTCACAGAACACTGCCCAGGGTCTTAGTTTCATAACTTCTATATTTTCTCAATTTTATACCTGAGAACAAGCATCACTGGAAAACCGAGACTTATGTCTCAGCTCTGCCTTCTGAGAAACTGTTATACTGAACCTCGCTACAATAAATCATAACTGACACAAAAGATATTGCACTACTAAATTCAGTGCTTGTTAAACTTATGATTTTTTTTTATGTATATATATTTTTTTCTGTCTACCCCATGAAATTTTAGTATTCATAAAGACAGAAAGTGAGTCTGTCTCATTCACTATAAACAACCAGTGTCAAGCACAGTTCCTGGCACATAATAGAAATACAATAAATGTTTCCTGAATAAATGAATAAATAGTCATTTGCATATGTACACAGATATCCTCAAATGACAGACACAGTGGACACAGGAAGATATGCTCAT
The DNA here is from genome assembly GCF_036850995.1 of Saccopteryx leptura. NCBI lineage: Eukaryota > Metazoa > Chordata > Mammalia > Chiroptera > Emballonuridae > Saccopteryx > Saccopteryx leptura. Next base: position 85,445 of record NW_027095720.1, read on the forward strand.
GTGCAATGCACATCTATGCACACAAATGTACACAGAACAAATATGCCTGGGTATATATACATAGAGTAATACAATAGGTACACAAAGAATATTTAAAGAAAATGTCCTAATATTAACAGTAGATATATCTGTATGAAAATTTGTTGTTGTTGTATTTGAGACCATTTTTCTTGCACTTCTGCAAGACAAACAATTTTTTATAATAAAAAAGCTGTTAAAATTCAACATTCTTGTCAAATCAAAGCACATCCTATTTTAAAATACACAAAGTAGATTTATATAAAAGAAGTTCAAAAGACAGAATTAAAAAGAGTAGAATGGGAAGTCATTGAGTGCAGGGATATGAGTTCCTATCACAGTGCTTTGTATATAATGGGCACTTTCAAAGGCTTTATGAAAGCATGGCTGGAAGGAAAGAAGAAAAACAAGATTAACCGAGAGATTTTTAGAAAACAAACCACTAAGGATATACAAAAACTTTACAGAAACAGCTAAATGGAATCAAAGTTTATAGACAATGCTCTCTACCAAAATATTCCTTTGGACCTGTACTGAGGCGTGATTCCCAAGATGCACACAAGGTGGCAGCAGAGAAGCACATTATTTTATGTTTTATGGAGCAATGTCCAGCCAACTTCAGAGGATTGAATTGATACCAAGTATATCTCTTTCTTTCACTACAATTAACATTGAAAGAAGTAGCAAGCAGTAACTAGAAATTCCTTATATTTACAAGTTATAAAAGTTTAATTTAGATAGCCTTGGATTCAACAGTGTTAGATAACGCACAACAAACAAATGATGTATTTTTCCAGGTGAACTGATCTGAGCTGTTATTGCCAAGATGCACATGAGGTGGCAGCAGGGAAGCGCACTTGGAAAACATTTACCACAGATAATCCTGTATGTTCTTTCAAGCAAGTTTCAACTACCTCTAACCTTAGAAATGGTATAAAGCATGTTTCTTGTTGTAATTACATTTAATACAGTAAACAGTAATAGAAATTAACTAAAAATCCCTTTTTTAAATTTTTTTTAATAAATTTTTATTAATGATAATGGGATGACATTAATAAATCAGGGTACATATATTCAAAGAAAACATGTCTAGGTTATTTTGTCATTAAATTATGTTGCATACCCCTCGCCCAAAGTCAGATTGTCCTCCGCCTCCCGCTATCTAGTTCTCTGTGCCCCTCCCCCTCCCCCTAACTCTCTCCCTCCCTCCCTTCCATGTCCTCCCTCCCCCCACCCCTGGTAACCACCACACTCTTGTCCATGTCTCTTAGTCTCGTTTTTATGTTCCATCAATGTATGGAATCATGTAGTTCTTGTTTTTTTCTGATTTACTTATTTCACTCCATATAATGTTATCAAGATCCCACCATTTTGCTGTAAATGATCTGATGTCATCATTTCTTATGGCTGAGTAGTATTCCATAGTGTATATGTGCCACATCTTCTTTATCCAGTCTTCTATTGAAGGGCTTTTTGGTTGTTTCCATGTCTTGGCCACTGTGAACAGTGCTGCAATGAACATGGGGCTACATGTGTCTTTACGTATCAATGTTTCTGAGGTTTTGGGGTATATACCCAGTAGAGGGATTGCTGGGTCATAAGGTAGTTCTATTTGCAGTTTTTTGAGGAACCACCATACTTTCCTCCATAATGGTTGTACTACTTTACAGTCCCACCAACAGTGGATGAGAGTTCCCTTTTCTCCACAGCCTCTCCAACATTTGCTATTACCCATCTTGTTGATAATAGCTAATCTAACAGGGGTGAGGTAGTATCTCATTGTAGTTTTGATTTGCATTTCTCTAATAACTAATGAAGCTGAGCATCTTTTATATATCTGTTGGCCATTTTTATTTCTTCCTGGGAGAAGTGTCTGTTCATGTCCTCTTCCCATTTTTTTATTGGATTGTTTGTTTGTTTGTTGTTGAGTTTTATAAGTTCTTTGTAAATTTTGGATATTAGGCCCTTATCTGAGCTGTTGTTTGAAAATTTCATTTCCCATTTAGTTGGCTGTCTGTTTATTTTGTAAAAATCCCTTTTTTTTAAGGTAAGGAAATTCAATCCTAAATAACCCCCACCCTCAAAATCACAATTCAAGTTAAAAAATACCTTAAAATAAATGGAAATAAAAACTACATAAGGAAACCTATGGAAAAATGTAGTGATGAATATATTTTAGGGCAAGAAAATCTTAAAATATACAAGCTTTCCACCCTTACTAAGTACAAGGATACTAAATACTAAAATCTAGAGAAAGTAAAAGAAAAAATTTTTCACAACTTGAGCAGGTGATGGTGCAGTTGTTAGCGCATTTGACTGTAATGAGGAGGACTTAGGTTTGAGTCTCCAAGGGTGCCAGCTAGAGTGTGAACTCCTGTAGTTTGAGCAAAGCTCACCAGCTTGAGCCCAAGGTCATTGACTAGAGAAAGCGATCACTCAATCAGCTGTAGCCCCCTGGTCAAGGCACATATGGGACAAGAGTCAATGAACACGAAAAGGGTCACAACGAAAAACTGATGATTGATCTGTGACCTGACACATAATAAAAACTCTCTCCATTTCTGTCTGTCTGTCCCTATCTATCCCTCTCTCTGACTCTCTTTCTGTCTCTGTAAAAAAAAAAAGAAAAAAAGAAATGTTCACAGAGACATTTGGAGGGTGTAAACCATATATCCACATGTATAAGACTCATCTTATTTGAAAAATATTGGGTTAGAAAACTGGGTGCTTATTATACATTCATTGTAGTGTTTTTTACTTGCATTTCCCATTTATTCACATTTGTTATCATCTTCTCAAACTTTGTGCCCCAAAATTAAATTGTGTCTTATACAGGGAGGATTCTTATACATGGGGAAATATGGTACTTTAAAAACTTACCATTTCTTTCTTCTTGGGGTGAGATTTTGAAAAACAAAATTCATTCTTCTATGCAATATAAGCTGCAAAAACAACAAAAAAAGAGCCACTGTCATTTTTTCTTTTATTTATTTATTGATGTTAGAGGGAGGATAAAGAAGGAAAAAGACAGACAGATAGTCAGAAACATCAATCTGTTTCTGTATGTGCCTTGACCCAGGACCAAACTTATGACATTAGTGTAGGAGTGTGATGCTTTATCTACTGCGATCTCTAGTGAGAGCAAGGCATTGTCTTTTGGAGAAAAATTTTTTTAGAAAAAACCAGATGTAATTAAAAAATAAAATGAGAATCTAGTCTGCTGTGGTGACTACACCAGAAGACTTTTCTTTGCTCTTGAAATTCAGGGGAATAATTACTGTTTCTAATTGTTTAGCACAAAGTGACCCCTTTCCTAACATGCACTTTCTCTTGTGCCATGGCAGCAGTCTAGAGTGAGAAACTTCCTAAGCTTTGGACATCAGAATTTATCTGAGCATTGTCATGACATACAAGCTAGGTTTTTTGCTCAAAGAACACTTACCAGGGTCTTGGTTTCATAACTTCTATATTTTCTGAATTTTATACTTGAGAACATGCATTGCTGAAAAATGGGGACTTATCTCTCAGCTCTGTCTTCTGAGAAATGGATATACTGAACCACAACACAATAAATCATAACTGAAACTAAAGATATTGTACTACCAAATTCAGTGTTGGTTAAATTTATGATTGTTTTATTTATGTATATTTTTTTCTTTCTGTCTACCCCATGGAAGTGTAGTATTCATAAAGACAGAAAGTGAGTGTCTCTCATTCACTATAGTCAACCAGTGTTGAGCACAGTGCCTGGCACATAATAGAAATACAATTAGTATTTCCTGAATGAATGAATAAATAGTCATTTGCCTATGTATACATATATCCACAAATGACAGACACTGTGGACACAGAGAGATATGCTCATGTGCAATGCACATCTATGCACACTGATGTACACATACCCAATATACCTGAGTATATATACATAGAGAAATATAATAGGTACACAAAGAATATGGAAAGAAAATGTCCCAATATTAAAAGTAGATATATCTGTATGAAAATTTGTTGTTGTTGTTTTTGAGATCATTTTTCTTGCACTGGTGCAACAAGAAAACAATTTTTATAATAAAAAGCTGTTAAAATTTAACATACATATAAAATCAAAGCACATCCTATTTACAATAAATGAAGTTGATTTACATAAAACAAGTTCAAAGGACAAAAGTTAAAAGAGTAGAATGGGAAGTCATTGAGTGCAGGGATATGAGTTCCTAGCACAGTGCCTGGTATATGATGGGCACTTTCAAAGGCTTTATGAAAGCATGGCTGAAAGGAAAGAAGAAAACAAGATGAACCGAGAGGTTTTCAGAAAACAAACCACTAAGGATAGACAAAAATGTTACAGCATTTATATACAATGCTCTCTACCAAACTATTCCTTTGGACCTGTACTGAGGCGTGATTCTCAAGATGCACACAAGGTGGCAGAACAGAGGCACATGTAACAGAGACCATTATTGTATGTGCTATGGAGCAAGTTCCAGCCAACTTCAGAGGATTGAAATGATACCAAATATATCTCTTTCTTTCACTACAATTAACATTGAAAGAAGTAGCAAGCAGTAACTAGAAATTTCTTATATTTACAAGTTATAAAAGTTTCTTTTTAGATAGCCTTGGATTCAACATTGATAGATAACTCACAACACCCAACTGATGTATTTTTCCAGGTGAACTGCTCTGAGCTGTTGTTCTCAAGGTGCACACGAGGTGGCAGCAGGGAAGCGCACTTTGAAAACATTTACCACAGATAATTCTGTATGTTCTTTCAAGCAAGTTTCAACTATCTCTAACCTTAGAAATGATATAAAGCATGTTTTTTGCTGTCATTACACTTAATATAGTAAACAGTAATAGAAATTAACTAAAAATCCCTTTTTTGAAGGTAAGGAAGTTTACTACTAAATAACCGCCCCCCTCAAAATTACAATTCAAGTTGCAAAATACCTTAAAATTAATGGAAATGAAAAATACATAAGGAAACTTATGAAAAAATATAGTGATGAATATATTTTATGGCAAGAACACCTTAAAATACACAGCCTTTCAACCCATACTAAGAACCAAAATACTAAATAAAATCCAGAGAAAGAAAAAAAAAATGTTCACAGACTGAGCAGGCATTCGCGCAGTGGTTAGAGCATTTGACTGGAATGCGGAGGACCCAGGTTTGGGATCTCTAGGGCGCCAGCTTGAGCATGGGCTCATGTGGTTTGTGAAAAGCTCACCAGCTTGAGCCCAAGGTCGCTGGCTCAAGCAAGCAATCACTCAATCAGCTGTAGCCTCCTGGTCAAGGCACATATGAGATAGGAGTCAATGAACACTTAAGGGGTCACAACCAAAAACTGATGATTGGTCTGTGACCTGGCACATAATATAAACTCTCTCCATTTTTGTCTGTCTGTCCCTATCTATCCCTCTCTGACTCTCACCCTGTCTCTGTAATAAAAATAAAGAAAAAAAGAAATGTTCACAGAGACATTTGGAGGGTGTATACCATATTTCCCCATGTATAAGACTCATCTTTTTTTGAAAAATGTGGGGTTGAAAAACTGGGTGCGTCTTATAGAATGGTTGTAGTATTTTTTACTTGCATTTCCCATTTATTCGCATTTGTTATCATTTTCTCAAACTTTGTGCCCAAAATTAAGGTGTGTCTTATACAGGGAGGCTTCTTATACATGGTGAAATATTTTACTTTAAAACCTTACCATTTATTTCCTCTTGGAGTGAGATTTTGAAAAACATAATTCATTCTTCTATGCAATTTAACCTGCAAAAACAACAACAAAAAAGCCATTGTCATTTTTTAAATTTATTTATTAATGTTAGAGGCAGGATAAAGAGAAGAAAAGGGAGACAGATAGTCAGAAACATCAATCTGCCAGGCCCAATGTGGATTAAAGCCAGCCTAGGTTTGCAATTTGGGATTTCCATTTGCACCTGGACCCAGCACAGGCAGACACAAACTCTGGACTGCTTGTAGCACCAAGAAGGTTGCTGAGGGCCAATCACAGGCAGTGTCTCCCACTGGTCTGCACCGTGTTCCTGCCAGGGAGGCCCAGGGCTGGCACATTCAGTGCCCAACTGCAGAGAACATCGGTCAGTTCAGAATCTAACAACCCTTGCTAGAGTGGTATCTTAAGGAATGGCTTTTCACACCTGGCCCAGCTGAGGCAAGTTGCACTCTCTGTGATCTGATAATTCGACCTCATGGAAGACTTCTTACAAACTGTCCAGAGTGCAAGCAAAACACACTTCTGGGAATCTGAGGCCACATCCACCAGACTCCTGGGACCACAACTAACTGAGGACTGTGAAAAATTCTGGACAGACTGACACCTGGGGCAGAGCAGCAAAGTCACACTCCTCGCCTTTCCTAATTCCTGAATTGCTGCAGGCTCTAGAATTTTTTCCAGTGGTGGAGTATAAAATGCAGCCAACAGACAAACATTTCAGGAGTTGAGGCCCAGGGAATCTTGGCATTTTAATCGGAGCTTCTCCCAGGCCCCGTGTGGATTAAAGCCAGCCTAAGTTTGCAATTTGGGATTTCCATTTGCGCCTGGACCCAGCACAGGCAGACACAAACGCTGGACTGCTTGCAGCTCCAACTAGGTGGCTGAAGGCCCATCACAGGCAGTGTCTCCCACTGGTCTGCACCCTGTTCCTGCCAGGAAGTTCAGGGCTGGCACATTCAGTGCCCATCTGCAGAGAACTTTGGTTCAGACCCTAACAACCCTTCTAGAGTAGTATCCTAAGGAGTGCTTTTCATACCTGGCACAGCTGAGGCAAGTTCTGCTCTGTGTGATCAGCACCAGCACAGCAGCTCATGAGAATTAGATACAGTGGAGCTTCATACTCAGCCAGCCTGGTGCTGTATATCCAGCTGTCCAGGGTTAGATTCCACAGGGGAAAGGACAGAGGCTTGGAGCATGGACATTTAAAGTGTTGGTCCCTGTGAGCCTATTGTTGGATCTGGTAGAATGGCTTAGCCACATGACTGCAGGGGCCACGTCAGCACTAGAAGAAGACTCTCTTAAGTCTTCTCCCTGAGACCAAGATCTCACCAGCTGTAAGAACTTCTACAGAGGAGACAGTTGCCCCCCTTGATGTGACCCTGCTGCTCAACTAGTTAGGAAGAAAAGAAATGTGAGTATCCAGCAATGACTGAGGGATGAAAGTCAGGTAAGGAGCCACATTCCTGATACCAAGATCCTGACTGAGAAATCCCTGAAGTAGGGGTCACACTGAAATTGTATTTCCAACCTCAGCTGCCCTAACTGAACAAGCTTGCAACCTGTGGGGTTTTTTGGGGGAGGCCAGTCAGAGACCAGCTATAGTGTTTCTACAGAAAACTCATTGGGCAGCTACAAGAAGAGGTGGAGCAGCTGAGAAATGGAGAAAAATATTGTGGAGCTTGAGGTTTTTATGGAGATTGAGTTTTTATGGAGCTGCAGTCACCCCTGAGTGAGAGGAAGCTGATCCTTACACACTGGTTGGCCCCTTTACACTACCCAAGCCCAGAAAACACAGATACAAACAGCATAAAGAGCAGTAGCAGAGACATATGGCCCACAGCAGGTTACAAACAACAGCTGACACCAACCCAGGAAGATCTAGAACCAACACAGTAGTGGATGGCAAACAGCACCAAACCTAGACTGAGTTAGCTACACAAGCACCACACCCAAAGGAGGAGTCTAGCAGGCAGCAACAATATGAAGAATAAATACACCCAACAGGACAGACATCACACAATGTGGAATACAAATGATCAAAAATGACCCATTGAGCCAATCAGCCTTAAGTAATAACCACATTCACAAAAGGACCATCTGCATTCAATACTCACATACAACAGAGAGAAAATCATACCCTCTAAAAGCATTTTTAGAACAAGGAAATCAGGTGGCCTGGACGTTAGTACCAATAAGCCTATCTTCTTCATAAAGACACCACAAGAATTCAAAGTCAGACATTGCTACCTAATACACAGAAAAAATGGGCCGACAAAGAAATGTGACCCAAATGGTCAACAGGAGATATTCCCAGAAAAAGAACTGAATGAAATAGAAGTAACCAAACTACCAGATGCAGAGTTTAAAATAATGATTCCTTTTTTTCCATTTTTTTTTTCGTATTTTTCTGAAGTTTGAAATGGGGAGGCAGTCAGAGAGACATCCGCATGCACCCGATGGGGATCCACCTGGCATGCCCACCAGGGGGCGATCCTCTGCCCATGCAGGGTATTGCTCTCTTTTGACCAGAGGAGGCAATGCTCTGCCCATCTGGAGCATCGCTCTGTTTTGACCAGAGCCATTCTAGCACCTGAGACAGAGGCCATGGAGCCACCCTCAGCGCCTGGGCCAACTTTGCTCCAATGGAACCTCGGTTGCGGGAGGGGAAAAGAGAGACAGAAAGGAAGGAGAGGGGGAGGGTTGGAGAAGCAGATGGACGCTTCTCCTGTGTGCCCTGGCAGGGAATTGAACCTGGGACTCCTGCATGCTAGGGTGATGCTCTACCACCAAGCGAACCAGCCAGGGCCTAAAGAATGTTTCTTACCATGCTCCAGGATCTGAGAGTAACAATAGATGGGTATAATGAGCACCTACATAAAGAGATAGCAAGCATCAAAAAGGACACTGAAATCATAAAAAACAACCCATCAGAAATGACAAATACAATATTAGAAAGGAAGATTGCATAAGAAGCAATCAACAGCAGGATGGATAAACCAGGGGATTGAATCAGTGATTTAAAAGATAAGGTCAACAGAAGCACAGAAGTAGAGCAGCAAATGCAAAGAGACTGAGGAAACCCTACAAGACCTCGGTGACAACATGAAGGGAAACAACATCCCCATCATAGGGGATCCTGAAGGAGAAGAGAATGAACAGGGGTTAGAGAACCTGTTTGAAGAATTCATAGCTGAAAATTTACCCAAACATGAAGAAAAGTTCACACAAGTTCAGACAGCACAGATTCCCATTAAAGAGGAAACCAAGGAGGCCTACACCAAGACACAGTATAATTAAAATGCCAAGGTTAGGAGACAAAGAAAGAACACTAAAAGCTGCAAGGGAAAAAGAGTTCATTACCCGCAGAGGAGCCCTCATAATGACAATTTTCATCTTCTCAACAGAAACACTTGAGGCCAGAAGGGGCAAAAAATATTCAAAGTGATGCAAACCAAGAACCTACAACCAAGATTGCTTTCTCCAGCAATCTTGTTCTTAAAATGAATGGAAGAACTGAAAGCTTCTCATACAAAAAAAGACTCAAGGAATTCATTACAACCAAACCAGCACTTTATGAAATGGTAAGTGTTCTTTTGTAAAACAAGCAAAGGGAAAAAATTTAAAAAAAAATCAAGTTAAAGTGAATTGTAGATTTAAAGAATAAAATGATAGATTCCAAGATTGCAATGACATAGGCACACCTTCCAACTGCCACTTTCCAGAAGCAAATAGATTTAACCTAATTTCAGACAGTCATCGTGAATAAACCAACTTTGGACGGAATGAAGTGGAGTATATAAACAAGGATCAAAGAAGAAGCCACACCGAGAATGGTAGGAGGGGATAAGACATAGAAAAAATTGCCCTCCTTCCAGGGGCAAGCTGTGGCTGAGGTGTGGGAGGCACTCTTACTGTGAGGAGGGTTTCATTGAGAAGTGTTCAACCTCAGGCCAGCAGCCCCAGCCTAGAGCCCCAGAGCCTGGAAGTGGTGCCTACACAGTATTTGAAGGTGAAAAGAGTCAGTTTTCTGTCTGCAAGAATGAGATGGAGCTCTTGCAGACTCAGGCTTCATCTTAAAAAGCCTGCACAGAAGGTCTTGTTCACAGCCACTTACTCGGGGCTCAGGTGGGGAGAGAGCTAAGGAGACTAGAGTTGCATGAGGAGAGTTTAAAGTTGGAGGCCTAGGGAGAGGCACTGTGGGGGACAACCACTGAAAACTCTGTGCTGAGTCATTCTCAAATACTGCAGTCGCCATCCTTTGTGGGTCGTGCAATCCCCTCTGAGCAGCACCAGCCTGGGGAAAAGGAACTGCTCCACGCTCGGGAGTTTGTCCTGCACCAGTCATGGGGACTGAGTCATGCTGAGAAACCAGGAAGCAAAAGGCCCATCATGGACTCAGTTTTCTGGTAGCTGCAGCTTTCCTCCACGTGCTTCTGAGTCTAAGACTGGAACATCTTCCTCACAGGAGACTCATTTGAAACTGTATGGAGTGCAGCCAGACCACACATCTGGGCCTCAGAGCTCACACCCACTGGGCACCTGGGACACACCCTACTGAGATCTGTGAAAAAAGTCTGAACCGACTGACAACTGGGGTAGAGATACGGAGCCACACCCAGCAGCTTTCTAATCCCTGAATGGCCTCAGACGTGATACTCTACCAGAGCTTTTTTCAGTAGCCGAGCCCAACAAGCAGACTGCAGACAGAGGCTGTAGGAGACCTCAATAAGAGCCCTGAGGCCTTTTATGCAGACCATTTCCAGCACAGTGTGGGTAAAAGCCAGCCTACGTTCGCAGCTTGATATTTTCATGTCCACCTGAGCCCAGTAGAGGCAGCCGCAAACTCGGATTTGCTTGTAGCTCCAGAAAGATTGCTGAGGGCCAGTCATGGGCAGTGTCTCCCACTGGTCTGCACCTGGTTCATGAAGGATGGCCCATGGCTGGCACACGCAGTGCCCAGCTGTGGAGAACACCAGGTCAGGACCTAACAACCATGCTAGAGTGGTATCCTAAGGAATGTTTCCTCACACCTGGTACAGATGACTGAAGTTGTGCTTTCTGTGATCAGCACCAGCACTGTGGCTTATATGCATTGGAGAAGGTGTAGCTTCGCACTCAGCTGCCCTGGGTGCTTGATATCCTGCCCTACTGGGAAAGTAAAAGGGACAGGTAGAGAAGGTGAAAAGGAGGCTTAGAGCATGGACATTTAAAGTGTGGGTCCCTGTGAGCCTATTGGTGGATTTGGTTGAGGGGTTTTGACACATGCTGAGGGGCCAATTAAGCCCCAGGAGAGGACACTCTCAGTCTTCTTCCCTGAGACCAAGGTCTCATCAGCTGTAAGAACTTCTATAGAGGAGACTGTCATCCCTACTCGATCTGACCCTGTTTCTCATCTTGTTGGGGAGAAATAAAATTTGAGTATCCAATGATGACTGAGGGATTAGGCTCTGGAGAAGGGGCCATATTCCCCATATTGAGTTCCTGACCAAGAGGCCCCTGAAGTAGGGGTCCCACTGAAATTGTATTCTCACCCTCAGCTAACCTAACCCAACAAGCTTGCAACCTGTAGAGGGGTTCATTGGATGAGGCCAGTCTGAGACCACACTACAGTCTTTCTACAGAAAACTCATTGGGAAGACAGGTAGCTACAAGAGGAGGTGGGGCTGCTGAGAAGTGGAGGAAATCTAATGGAGCTATGGGTTTTATAAGAAGCCTGAACTAGGAGACAGCACCAAACCTAAACTCAGCTAGCTACACAAGGAACATGTGCAAAGGAGAATTTTATCAGGGACCACACAGTACAAAGAATACATATACACAACAGTACAGACATTGGGCAGTTTGTCATACACATGATCATGGCTGACCCTTAGAGCAATGAAGTTTAAAGGAATAACCGTACTGACAAAATGAACAATTGCATTCAATATTCACAAACAACAGCAGGGAATGTAGTGCCCTTAAGAAGCATTTTTAGAACAAGGGAAATTGCTTTCCTGGAGGTCAGTACCACCAAGTTCATCCTCCTCGTAAAGACACCACAAAAATTTCAAAGACAGCATTACCTAATACAAAGAAAAAAATGCAGTCAAAGACATGTGACCCAAATTAATCAAGATTAGAAATCTCCAGTAAAATAACTAAATGATATAAAAGTAACCAAACTACCAGACACAGAAGTTAAAATAATGATTCTTACGATGCTTCAGAATTTTAGACCAATAATAGATGGACATAATGAGCACATAAATTAAAAGATAGCAAACATCAAAAAGGACATTACAATCATTAAAAGAAAGCAGTCAGAAATGAAAAATATAATATCATAAATGAAGACTGCACTAAAAGGAATCAACAGTATGCTGGATAAAGCAGAGGATCAAATCAATGATTTAGAAGACAAGATAAAGACATATGAACCTCCATGTTCATCTCTATATTTTTCACAGTGGCCAAGACATGGGAACAGCCTCAATGCACTTCAATATAAAATTGGATAAAGAAGATGTAGTACAGATATACAATGGAATACTACTCAGCCCTAAGAAATGATGACATAGTATCATTTACAACAACATGGATGGACCTTGAGAATATTCTACTGAGTGAAATAAGTAAAACAGAAAAAGCTAAGAACTCTATGATTCTATGCATAGGTGGGACACAAAATTGAGACTCATAGACATAGATAAAAGGACAAGGGTTACCAGAGGGAGGGAAAGGGAAGTGTAGAAGGTGGTTGGGGGAAAGGAGAGGGACTTAATGAGAAACAAAATATAAGGTAACGGAAGATGATTTGACTTTGGGTGATGAATATACAGGATAATGGATCATCTAAATGATGTGGAGATGATTTCTCTGAATTTGTGTACTCTGGTTGACCAATGCCACCTTGTCAAATTTAACTGTCTAAATTAAAAAAAAGACAAGATAAACAAAGAAGTAAAGCTGAAAAATGTAAAGAGGTGCAAACTGACTGAGGAAACTTTAAAAGACCTCAGTGACAACATGAAGAGAAACAACATCCACATCATAGATGTTCCTGAGGAAGAAGAGAATGAACAAAATTAGAAAACTTGTTTGATGAAGGAAAAAGTCATACAAGTTCAAGAAACACAGAGACAGCCAAATTTAAGAGACAAAGAAAGAGTACTAAAAGCTGCAAGGAAAAGCAATTACCTGCAGAGGAGCCCCCATGAGGATGATATTCAATTTCTCAACAGAAAGTCTTGGGGTTAGTAGGGTTTGGCAAGAAATATCCAAAGTGATGCAAGACAAGAACCTACAACCAAGACTGCTTTATCTAGCAAGGCTGTTGTTGAACATTGAAGAAGAAATACAAAGCCTCCCAGAGCAAAAATATTAAAAAGATAAAACACGGAATAAATTGATTACAACCCAATCAGTACTGCAAGAACTGTTAAGGGGCTTAGTATAAAAAAAGAAAAATTGAGAAAAAGAAAAATGTAGATTTAAAGAATAAAATGGCAAGAAATAAGTACATGCCAATTATAACCTTAAATATAAATGAATTAAATTCTCCTATCAAAAGACATAGGGTAAGCTGCATGGATAGAAAACAGGACCTGTACTTATGCTGTCTATAGGAGACTCACCTCAAAACAAACGATACACATAGAGTAACAGTGAAGCAATGAAGAAAAGTAATTCATGCAAATAGGAAGGTAAAGAAAGCTGGGGTAGCAATACTTATAACTGACACAATAGACTTTAAAATAAAGGTTAGTGTAAGATATAAAGAAGGTAACTACATAATGATAAAGAGAGCAATCCAACAGGAGGACATAACCATTCTAAATATTTATGCACATAATATAAAAGCATCTAAATATATAAAACAGATTTTGATAGACATAAAGGGCAAGATCAACAGCAATACCATAATAGAGGATTTTAATACCCCACTAATATCAATGAATAGATCCTCCAGAGAGAAAACTAACAAAGACACAGAGGCCTTAAATGTCACACTTGATCAACTGGATTTAATTTATATCTTCAGAACTTTCACCCTAAAACAGCAGACTACACATTTTTTTCAAGTGCTCATGGTACATTCTCTAGGATAGACACATGTTAGGATACAAAACGAGTCTCAATAAAGTTAAGAAGATTGAAATATTATCAAGTATCTTCTCTGAACACAATGGCATGAAACTAGAAATCAACTACAATAGAAAAACTAAAAAACATTCTAACATTTAGAGGCTATATAGAATGTTATTAAATGACAAATGGGTTAACAACGACGTCAAGGAAGAAACAGAAATTTTTTTGAAACGAATGAAAATGAACATATAACAACCCAAAATTTATGGGACACAGCAGAAGCAGTCCTGAGAGTGAAGTTCATAGCATTAGAGGCCAACCTTCAGAAGCAAGAAAAAGCTCAAATAAATAACTTATTCTTGCACCTAAAAGAACTAGAAAAAGAACTACAAAAAAAGCCCAGAGGAAGTAGAATGAAGGAACTAATAAGATCAGAGTGGAAATAAATATATAGAGGCTAAAAAGAAAATACAGATCAATGAAACCAAGATGGTTCTTTGAAAAGGTACACAAGATTGACAAGTTTGTAACCAGATTCATCCAGAAAAAAAAAGAGAGAATTCAAATAAAATTAGAAATGAAAGTGGTGATGTAACAATGGACACCACAAAAATAGAGAGGATTGTAAGAAAATACTATGAAGATCAAAATGCCAAAAAATTGGACAACCTAGGAAATAAGGTTATATTGCTAGAATCATAAAATCTTCCAAAACTCAATCTGGAAGAATCAGTGAACTTAAACAGACCTATATCAACAAATGAAATTGAAACAGTATCAAAAAATTCTCAGCAAACAAAAGTCCTGGACCAGATGGCTTCACAGACAAATTTTACCAAATATTCAAAAAACTAACACCTGTCTTTCTCAAGCTATTTCAAAAAATTCAAGAGGAGGAAAGACTTACAAGCTTTTTTTATGAGGCAAGCATGATCCTCATTTCAAAACCAGGTAAAGACACCGGAAAGAAAAAAAAAGCTATACGCCAATATCCCTGATGAACAGACATGCTAAAATTCTCAACAGAATATTAGCAAACTGGATGTAAGATCAGTGGATGGAGTGATGGTCACGTAGGGACTCAGACCCGACCACTTTGGCTAGGACCACCCACAATCAAGCCCACCAAAGGAAGCTTCCCAGGAACCATTTGGAAAGAAGCGATCGTCTGCCAGCCAGTGAAATTTTACCACGTCATAGTAGCTCCACTTCCCTAGAAGGACCCTTTAAATATCTGCCACGTGGTTTAATCTTTGCAACATCCCTAGCCTCCATGTTTCTTTCCTCAGGGCCAGGGAACCTTGCCAGGCGGCGTGTGCTCTCTGTACTCAATAAAGCCATTTACTTATTCCACACTTGGCGGCTCCGAGTCCTCTTCCTTCCTTCTCGGTGGGAAAAAATACCTTACATTTTTGGTGCCGAAAACCCGGAAGGAGTTACAAGTCCGCAAGGACCACTCCTTTCTTTTCACCTCCGAGAAAGAACCAGGAGAAAGAACCAGGATCTCCAATCTCCAACCCACTTCGGCGCAAGGTGCGGTAAGTCCCCCTGCCTCCAGCTTTCCTCTCAGTTCTTTCCTCCGAGACTCCCTGTCCGAAACCGTAGCTATGTCAGGGAAGTCTTTTCCATCCATCCGTCCTTCTGTCTGTCCAAGTGAGTTTGTGGAGACCTCCCCAAGCACATCCACTTTCATCCGTGGCTGGACATTGAGTTTTTAGGACGCTAATGCTCAGGTCTGACCACTCCGAGAACTGAGTGCAGCTGTGAGTGCACAGGAATTTCCCTCCCTAAGGAAGAAGAAACTGTTCTTCTTCTCCGCTGTGGCCAGGCCACAGAACCCACTCAATTAGCCTCCTGAAGGGACTTTCAGTGTTAACACCCTCACCAATTTAACTATCGCCAAAAAAGCTGGGAACTGATTGGAGATCTCTTACATTCACGGCTTGTAATTATTTGCGCACCTGTCCTTAATCTCTGTGCTGCCTGTTCCACCGCGCAGGCCTTTTTCTGGCCAGAGAAACCTCACCTAAAACCTCTACTCCTAATCTTTCCTTCTCCGTGGACTCCAAACTCTCTCTCCCCTCCCTTCGCAAAAACCTGTTTCTTATTTGCCATCTACTACCATCTCTTTCTCCTCCCCTGCTGGCCAGGGGACCCTCCTTTCACTGTGTTCTCTAGTCCCGCCTCCGTCAGGCCTTTCTCAGCCTGGCATTGGCTCTTACACTGGTTTTCAGGATGTCCAACCCCAATTTTCTTACAGGAAGTTCCTGCCCTGTCCTGCCTTTGGCTACAGGGTTTTTCCTGCAGGATCTGGGTGCCGGGCTCCACATGAGCCCCCTCCTCTTATTCCCAAACCCTCAAACCCCTATCTGGAACCTGTGAACATGGCATTTAAAGTTTTTAATGGTCCCAACTAGTAGAAACAGGCCTGTTCGCCAGGCCCCCATGCAGCAGAAGGTAATGCTCCAAACCCCAGATCTTGTGGCAACCCTGAGACCAGCAGAGCCACCAGCATCTTGCTTTAAGTGTGGCAAGCAGGACCACTGCTGGAAGCTGCCCACTGAGCCCTGCCCTGACTGCAAGCAGCCCGGTCACTGGCAGAGTGATTGCCCCTTTGGGCAACAGGTTTTTTCCTCAGCGCCTCTATGTGGAGGACAAGCCGCCCAAATGGAAGGCCAATCCAGCCAGGTGGGTGCATCACTCGAACTCCTAGGACACAGCCTGGACTCGGAAAACCCAGGGTTCTGCAACAAGTGGGTAAGTCAGTCCATCTCATTTCTTGTGGACATGGGGGCTGCCTTCTCTGTTTTTGCCTTTATACTCTGGACCTCTAGTTCCCTCACAGGTTTCGGTTATGGGAATGGATGGGACCCTCTTCCTTTCCCCTTTTTACGCCACACCTGACATGCAGTTCTGCCTCAAGCTTGCCTCCTTATAGGACCTCTGGCAGTCGGAACCACTGGACTCCATCCATCTCCAGCTCACCAAAAGGCTGGACCCTGCAAAATCCCCTATTACTCCTCTCTTTTTTTTAAATCCTTACAGGACCGCATCTGCGAAGTTTCTCCAGTCACAGCCACACAGATGTTCCTCTTAACACCCCTCAAAGCCACCACCTTCTGATCTCCCCCTCCCCACGACGCCCCTATTCAGCAGGAAGTAGCCAGACAAATAAATGGTGCCCCTTTTTCTATTTAACACAAAAGATCAGAATGTAAGGCCGGTGGATGGAGGGATGGTGATTTAAGGAATCAGACCCGCCCACTTTGGCTAGGACTGTCCACAATCAAGCCCGCCAAAGGAAGCTTCCCAGGAACCATTTGGAAAGAAGCGATCGTCTGCCAGCCAGTGAAATTTCACCACGTCATAGTAGCTCCACTTCCCTAGAGGGACCCTTTAAATATCTGCCACACGGTTTAATCTTTGCAACTTCCCTAGCCTCCATGTTTCTTTCCTTGGGGCCAGGGAAACTTGCTGGGTGGGGTGTGCACTCTGTACTCAATAAAGCCGTTTATTATTTCACACTTTGTGGCTCCGAGCCCTCTTCCTTCCTTCTCAGCGGGGAAAAATACCTTACACTGGATCCAACAATACCTTAAAAATATCATACCTCATGATCAAGTGGGATTTATTCCAGTGAGGCAAGGCTGGTATAATATTAGCAAATCAATAAACATGATTCATCACATAAACCAAAGGAAGAATAAAAATCACATAATTATATCAATAGATACAGAAAAAGCATTTGATGAAATTTAGCACTCATTTATGATCAAAACTTTCAGCAAAGTTAGAATACAGGGAACATAGATTAACAAAATAAAGCCATCTATGACAGACAGCCAGACAACATAATAATCAATGGGCAAAAGTTTAAACCAATCCTGTTAAGATCAGAAACAAGGCAGAGGTGCTCTCATTCACCACTTTTATTCAACATAGTTCTGGAAGTCCAAGAGAAAGCATTTATGGTGTTCATAGATAGGAAGAATAAACATCATTACAATGCTTATATTACCCAAAGCAATCTATAAATTCAATGCAATCCCTATTAAAATATCAATGGCATACTGCAAAGATACAGAGTAAATATTCCAGATATTTATATGATACCAAAGAAGAAGACCAATAGCCTCAGCAATAGTGAAAATGCAGAATGAAGTGGGAAGTATCACACTTACTGATACCAAGTTATACTAAAAGGCCATTGTACTGAAAACAGCTTGGTACTGGCATAGAAACAGGCATACAGATCAGTGGAACAGTACAGAGAATCCAGAAATAAAACCATGCCTTTATGGTCAATTGATATTTGACAAAAAAATGTAAGAGCATACAGTAGAGTAAAGACACTGTCTTTCACACATGGTGTTGGGAAAATTGAACAAGTACATGCAAAAAGAATGAAACTAGATCAATAACTTACACCATTCACAAAAATAAAATCAAGATGGATAAAAGACTTACATGTAAGTCACAAAACCATAAACATCTTGGAAGAAAACATAGGCTTGTAAACTCTCTGATATCACTTGTAGCAATATTTGCTGATTTATCTCCACAAGCAAGTGAAATAAAGAACAGAATGAAAAAATGGGACTATATTAAACAAAGCTTTTGCAGAGCAAAAAACTCCATGAACAAAATAAAAAGACAACCCACACAATGGGAGAACATATTCTCCAATTCATCTGATAAGGGGTTAATACCCAAAATTTATAAAGAACTTCTAAAACTCAACACCAGGAAGGTAAACAATCTAATTTTTTAAATGGGCAAAAGAACTAAAAGACACTTCTCCAAAGAAGACAGACAGATGGCCAATAGGCATATGAAGAATATTCAACATCACTAATCATCAGAGAAATGCAAATTAAACCACAATGAGATACCACCTCACACCTGTCAGAATGGTGCTCATCAACAAAACAACACAGAATAAGTGCTGGTGAGGGTGTGGAGAAAAGGGAACTGTCCGGCACTGCTGGTGGGAATGCAGACTGGTGCAGATCCAGTGCCCTAAAAGGCTTCATAGCATTCTATCAGAGCCCTACTTCAAGAGTGGAGAAAAGGTCATTAAACTGAAGCCTGCCAGGCTTCCCAGCCCGATCAAGGGACACATCATTGCTGTGGAAAGAGGAACACAAAAAGGTAAGCTGCCACTTTGCTCCATGGAGGGAGGGTTCAGTCTCTTCTACCCCTGCTCCAGCTACCTGTGACCTGACCTTGCCCAGCATGCTGGGAATTGCCACTGAAGGCCCAAGGACTTCATTCACGAGCCTAAGGTATTTATTCTAAGTAGCAGATAAGCTAATCTCATTTCTTGTAAATACAAGGGCCATCTACTATGGCTCGCTTCAATATTTGAGTTTTATTATCCCTCAAAGATCTCTACTGTGGGTATTTACAGTCTGAGTTTGTTACTTTATTTAATGTATAGTATCTCCTTTATTCCTCTGTCTCAATGCCCCATGCCTATTGTAGGCTGGGACATGCTAAATCCAGCTAGAAGCAGTGCTTACTAGGACTTAAACTTTAGCTGCAACGTAGAAATGTAACCACCCTTTCCCTAAGTACTTGAAGGATTTACAGTTTACTCAGTAAACTGTTCAGACCAGGGGTCCCCAAACTTTTTACACAGGGGGTCAGTTCACTGTCCCTCAGACCGTTGGAGGGCCGGACTATAAAAAAAAAACTATGAACAAATCCCTATGCACACTGCACATATCTTATTTTAAAGTAAAAAAACAAAACGGGAACAAATAAAATATTTAAAATAAAGAACAAGTAAATTTAAATCAACAAACTGACCAATATTTCAATGGCAACTATGCTCCTCTCACTGATCACCAATGAAAGAGGTGCCCTTCCAGAAGTGTGGCAGGGGCCAGATAAATGGCCTCAGGGGGCCGCGTGTGGCCCGCAGGCCGTAGTTTGGGGACCCCTGGTTCAGACTGTCCAAGAGGCACTTCCAGCATTACATCACCCAAGGACTGACTTTCATGTTGACAGGTCCACACACACCATAATGCTGACAACTCCTACTGCTGCTAAAATAGAAAAACAACATGCCTTACTGTAACCACACAATGAAAACTGGTTGGTCTACTTATGGTGAATATATGAAAAACTAAGGACTCTTTTTTTTTTTTTTCCATTTTTCTGAAGCTGGAAATGGGGAGAGACAGTCAGACAGACTCCCTTATGTGCCCGACTGGGATCCACCCGGCACGCCCACCATGGGGCGATGCTCTGCCCACCAGGGGGCGATGCTCTGCCCATCCTGGGCATCACCATATTGCGACCAGAGCCACTCTAGCGCCTGGGGCAGAGGCCACAGAGCCATCCCCAGCGCCCGGGGCATCTTTGCTCCAATGGAGCCTTGGCTGCGGGAGGGGAAGAGAGAGACAGAGAGGAAAGTGCGGTGGAGGGGTGGAGAAGCAAATGGGCGCTTCTCCTGTGTGCCCTGGCCATGAATCGAACCCGGGTCCTCCGCACGCTAGGCCGACGCTCTACCGCTGAGCCAACCGGCCAGGGCCAAAACTAGACTCTTTTAATCAGACTTTGTGAAAAGGGAAACTATGATAAAAAAAAAAGTCAACTTAACTGTCACGAAAGGTTAAAGATTTTTAAATCAAGAGTTCTGACTAGAAAAGTATTTTATGGTTTTGATAATAGACTGGATAAAATGTAAGTTGTAGAAGGTTTGTGCAGGTTGTAGGAGGTTTGTACTGAGAAAGAAGAATGTGAACAATAAGAAAACGGGTTTTCAAAGAATGTTTAATTAGTCACCCTAACTAACAATCCTCTACTCTCCCCATGTATTGGGATGACTCTTTCCTCCATCCTGAACATTTGGAACTCAGAAACAGAGAAACAAAATCGACCCCTTGTTCTTCTATTCTCTATTCACCTCTCAGCCTGCCTCACCCAGTCAGGGGCTTTCTACCCATGTGGGACAAACACGAATATTTGTCTCCCCACTAATTGGACCAAAACCTGTACCCTAGTCTATCTCACCCTAAATATCAACCTAATCCCACCTCATGAGCCTCTTTCAATTCCTAGTACACTACCTGTCAATCTAAGGACCAAATGATCTGTACAAGTAATCCCTCTTCTTGTTGCTTTAGAAATCTCTACAAAAGTAGGTCTAGGGGCAGGGGGACTGGCCAATTCCTTATCTTGTTCTCTCTCTCTCTCTCTCTCTCTCTCTCTCTCTATCTCTATCTCTATCTCTGAAGCCCAGTGAATTCGTATACATGGAATGAGTGGTTTGACACAAACTGGGCATCTTGACTATTGCCTTTCATTAGTCCAATCACTGTCCTATTTATTTTTCTAACTTTTGGACCCTGCCTCTTAGGTTTGTTCACTAGTTTCTTACAGAACTGCATGCAGACCTTCACCAATCAAAAATTGGAAAAACCCCTTGTTCTCAATTCTAGCACCAATTATATGACCAATCCTAATTCTGTGCCTAATTTTAATGCTTGCCCCCTTCTTTATCAAGTTCCCACAGGCCCGGATGACAGAATCTCTAGGATTACCTACAATCAAATGCTGCTACACTCCTATTCCCAAACACCCCAAGGAGAACTTCATGAGGGAAATATCAAAAAGGTAGAGATGACTGCAGAAAGAAGCTGCCACTCAGCCCGAGAAGTTCCCTCTTGAATGTTCTCCAAACCCTCTTCCTTTTAACCACACATATTCAGTCCTTCTAAACTTACACCAACAGGTTTCCTGTCTATAAAAATCTCCACATGTCCTCCCATTCGAGAGGAACCAGACCATCACATCTCATGAGGCTCATCCAGGAGACCATGTATCACCATGTCACCCTGTTCAATTGGCACTCGCAGCAAGGAACTAAGAATTATTACCTTGCAAGATTTTTTTACTTCCTTACTCAGGTTTTCAAAAATAATTGCCTGGTTCAGAACTCACAGCACAGAAATTGATGCCCTCCTTAACTGGATGGGGACTTGGCTTGGCAAAGTTCTTTTCCCGAGTTCACTCCAGAAGAAACAATAATTTTCCAAATTTTTCTCCTCTTTCTCCTCATCATCCCTCACTGTATATTATAAAATTAATAACTGCCTTTCTTTTATATGTAACCACAGAGTTGAGAATGATAGATACATGAATTACAACTGCCCTTTTGCTGTTCCTTTTGGCTGCCTGACCCCATTCTTAATTACCGGACAATCGCCCCTGGGACAGAGGGGTTCCAGGAAGCTAATCAATCACCCCAAAAAGGAGTATTCTGGAAAAATGAGCATACCAGCACACCTTGCTCGAGGTTATCCCCAACCCTATAATGAAGGGGTCCCCAAACTTTTTACACAGGGGGCCAGTTCACTGTCCCTCGGACCGTTGGAGGGCTGGACTATAAAAAAAGCTATGAACAAATTTCTATGCACACTGCACATATCTTATTTTAAAGTAAAAAAAACAAAACGGGAACAAATACAATATTTAAAATAAAGAACAAGTAAATTTAAATCAACAAACTGACCAATATTTCAGTGGGAACTATGCTCCTCTCACTGACCACCAAAGAAAGATGTACCCTTCCAGAAGTGCAGTGGGGGCCGGATAAATGGCCTAAGGACGCCGCATGTGACCTGTGGGCCGTAGTTTGGGGACCCCTGCTATAACGTTTACCTCAGTCTGTTTTGGGGGCCCTTCATTTGGAGAAGCACCTTGGCAGGTCTTTCTCCTCTAATAAAGCCTGCACACCTTTATTAGAGTTCGAGTGCTGCCTCATTCTCACAGCTAGCAAATAATAATTCAATTAAAACAAAAAAAAGTGCAGATAAAAAAATTGCAACATCCTTTCCCTAATAAAAGATGAATTATAAACTCTGAATTCAAACATATGCAATGTCCAGATATTAAGTGTTGAAGTATCTTAGGACAATGGAAACTCTTTGAGCTTTGGTGTTTCCTTTCTCTACCCTGGTTTCTTTCACTCTCCTGGGAGTTCACCCAGGACAATTACAGGGTTGCTACCACAGCAGCTGTCCCTGTTGCAGGGTGCTGATTTTCTGCATGCAAAAATGTGGACTCCAGAGGGATATGATGGTGTGAGTTAACATTATGTCTGATTCCCATCCTCTGGGAACACAGAGGTTTATTGTGGTATTAGAAAAGAAATTATACTGAGTAGAAGTTCTCTCCTTAGAATTTTGATGGTTATTCTAGATTTATTTAATCAGTAATACTCTGAAATGAATTATTTATATAGAGTTAATAAGGTGTACACACAAATAACATAAAGACTATTTAAAGCCCTACATTCTGATTTGTATATATAATTTAATAAGAAAACAGAAAAACAAGAAAAGTGTGACAGGTTTGGCATTTAAAGTGAGTGCATTGTTTTCATAAATAGAAAAAACGTGGTTTTGAATATTTCATATTCTCTCTGAAGCTATATAACCTACTAAGATGTCTTAAAGCAACAACAACAAGATCTTCCTTTCTTGGTCTCTTAGAATTGTCAGACCCATCTAAGAGCAGACCCTTTCTAAACTTGACCATTCGTTACCCTCAAAGGAGGATTTTTATACAACCTTTTAGAAACTTCAAAATGCATGGCATTTGATAATTAAGTACTCATTGTGACTACATTCAAAGGTTGGTATCACAGCCTAATTTTTTTTCTTTTGAAATATAAATACTGCAACTCAGGGGGCATGGCACTACTGAAAACGGCCTGCCACGTGCCTTTGATTTTGTTGAGAGAGGAAGAGGAGGAGGAGCGGTAAGAGGAGGAAGGAGAAGAGGACAGAATATTGTGATCAAATGCAAGGGTGTTGCCTATGGTGTGCAGTCTGGGGTTGGGCCTGATACTCAGTCAGCACCTCCAGTCATGAAGTCAAAGCGACACAATGTCTAGCAAACCCTCTGTTTTCTGTAGGCAGCAGACTGACTACAATGTAGTTCATTCAGCATGATTGATACAGATTTAGAAAGAAATCTTTGATATGAAAGTAAAATCCAAACACCTTAGGGCAACATATTCTAAAGAAGTTTGGGTCCAGCGACTTGAATTAAAATAACAAGGACTTGCTCATGGACAATTTGTAAAAATTTACTGTTTTCATGGAGGCAAGTGGAGAAGAAGAGATATCGGCAAATATATTGCTTCGAGAGATGTCGGAGAGCTTACTGCCTATGTTTTCTTTTAAGATGCTTATGGTTTCATGGCTTACATTTAAGTGTTTTATTCATTTTGAGTTTATTTTTGTGAATGGTGTAAATAGATGGTCTAGTTTCATTTTTTAGCTGGTAGATGTCCAATTTTCCCAACACCATTTATTAAAGAGGTTGTCTTTACTCCTTTGTATGCTCTTACCCCCTTTGTCAAATATCAGTTATCCATAGAGCTGTGGGTTTATTTCTGGGTTCCCTGTTCTGTTCTATTTATCTGTATGTCTGTTCTTATGCCAGTACGAAGCTGTTTTGAGTACAATGGCCTTGTAGTATAACTTGATATCGGAAAGAGTGATATCTCCCACTTTATTCTTCCTTTTCAAGATTGCTGAGGCTATTCGTGTTCTTTTTTGGTTCCATATAAATTTTTGTAATATGTGTTCTATATCTTTGAAGTATGTCATTGGTATTTTAATTGGTATTGCATTGAATTTATAAATTTTTGTGGGTAATATAGGCATTATAATGATGCTTATTCTTCCTCTCCATGAGCACAGTATATGCTTCCACATGTTTGTAACTTCCCTGATTTCTTTTATCAATGGTTTATAATTTTTCGAGTACAAGTTTAATCTCCTTGGTTAAATTTACTCCTACTTACTTTATTTTTCTGGTTGCAATAATGAAGGGTATTGGTTCTTTAATTTTTCTTTCTGGTAGTTCATTGTTGGTGTATAAAAATGCCTCTGATTTCTGAGTATTAATTTTCTATCCTGCCACCTTGCTGAATTCATTTATCAGGTCCAGTAGTTTTTTTGACTGAGACTTTAGGATTTTGTATATACAATATCATATCATCTGCAAATAATGACAGTTTTAATTCTTTTCCAATTTAGATGCCTTTTATTTCTTCTTTTTGTCTGATTTCTGTGGCTAGGCCTTCCAGGTCTATGTTGAATAAGAGTAGTGAGTGGGGGCACCACTACTTTGTTCCTGATCTTAAGGGGATTGCTTTTATTTTTTGCCCTTTGAGTATGATGTTGGCTGTGGGTTTGTCATAGATGGTCTTTACCATGTTGAGGTATGTTTCCTATATTCCCACTTTTCTGAGAGTTTTGATCATAAATGGGTGCTTGATTTTATCAAATGCTTTTTCTGACTTTATTGAAATTATCATGTGGTTTTTCTCCTTCCTTTTGTTTATGTGATGAATCACATTTATTAGTGAATATTGTACCAGCCTTGCCTCCACAGAATAAATCTTACTTGATCATGGTGTATTTTTTTTCATATATTGCTGGATGCAATTTGCTAACATTTTGTTGAGGATTTTAGCATCTAATTTCATCAGGGATATTGGCCTATAATTTTTTTTCTTTGTGTTGTCTTTGCCTGGTTTTGGAATCAGAACTATGCTTGCCTCATAAAAGGAGTTTGGAAGTCTTCCTTCCTCTTGAATTTTTTGAAACAGCTTGAAAAGGATAGGAGTTAGTTCTTTGAATACTTGGTAGAATATTATTTTAATAACTATGTATGGTGTCACAGGTTCTAGACTTTTTAGGGGGATCACTTTGTAAGTTATATACATGTGTAACCACTATGCTGTGCCTTGAAGGAAGGCACTAGCCAGACTGGTACTGTACTCCTCATGTCTAATATCGTACTCTAGATTTCTACAGGACCATAGAATGTTAAGCTACAAGAAAAAGACCTTCATTAGAAATAGATACATTCACAGTAGTAATACAATGTATGATAAAGAATGTGCTAACTACATTGGAAGAACTGATGAAAGTCTTTAAAGTCACATTTCCCCAGAAGGCCTGCTTCTTTTTCTTACTCTGCAGTTTTCATCTGTTCTTTCACCTGTCTTATTAATTAGTGTGTAAATTATTATCTGTGTGATTAAGCTTCTCCATCCCATCAAGAGAACTGCAATCTTCAAATACACAGACAGGTTTACTTTCAGGTGTTGGTTCAGATTCAGAGAAGAATAAAGATATATAAAAGAATTAGACATTTGATCTTTGTAAGAATTTTTAAAAGGTTTTGTCACATATTTCAGCCAGTATTAGGGAAACATATTGGTGAATTAATATACAATATTACTACAATAATATTGACTCTATTCCATATGCCTATGCTGTACTTTACATTCGCAACCCCACCCAATTTCCCCACACCCCCCAATTTCTCCACACCTCATTATCCCCCACCCCAGGAAATTGTTGGGTAAACAACAGTTCTTGTGTTTTTAGGTTTGCTCATTTATATTGAGGGGCGTGAGTACAGAGATGTGTTTTACTTTTGGGCACATGAAACCTGTATAATTTTATATTAACCAGTGTCATCCTAATAAGTTCAATTAAAAAAATAAATAGGTTAAAGTGGTGAAAATTTTTATAACTTCACATTTAACAAGATTAATTTTGGGAATTCAAAGGGACACATCTAAAACTATAACAACCAATTCTTTACTAAGAGCTAGAATGCATCCTGCACCTGCTGTTCCCACATGCAGTGAGGCTCTGCAGACACTTCAGAAATGAGTTCATGGTGTGGTGAAGAATCAGCACTGTGTTGTTGGTAGGGGGGTGTGGGGTGAGGGGCGGTGGCTTGGGAAGCACATGGGGGGCGAGGGACATTGTCAGCCCCTCAATCCAAATGAGCAAATCTAAAAAGCACCACCTGTTCTTTACCCAAACAATCCCCTGGGAACACGTGGGGGTGGGCAACAGCGGCAGCGGGTGCCATGGCAGCGGGAAACAGGCATGGGCAAAGGGCTGCTGCAGCCCCTCAATATAAATGAGCAAACCTAAAAGCCCAATACCTGTTCTTTACCCTGCATTCACTTGTGGTGGGGGAATAGTGGGTAGGGGGGAAATGAGGGTTGAGGGCTGTAGAGGGGATAATGGGGGGATAATAGGGGGTGGGGGTGGGAAGTGAGGGGTGTAGGGTGGTGGGGGGTGAGGGGCTGCAGGGTGGGGGTTGTAAAGTGAAGCATAGGAATAGAGAATAGAGTCAATATTATTTAAATAACTATGTATGGTGTCAGAGGTTCCAGACTTTTTAGGGGGATCACTTTGTAGTGAGGGGGATGTAAAATACAGCATAGGCATAGGGAATAGAGTAATATTATTGTAATAACTATATTGTGTCAGAGGTTCCAGAATTTTTAGGGGGATCACTTTGTAGTGAGGGGATTGTAAAGTACAGCCTAGGCATAGGGCATAGGGTCAATATTAAATTAATAACTATATGGTGTCAGAGGTTCTAGACTTTTTAGGGGGATCACTTTGTAAGTTATGTGCATGTATAACCACTATGCTGTACACCTGAAATTAATATAATATTAAATGTCAACTAAAACACTGGGGAACAAAATGTTGCATCCACACCATACTTGTTCTTACCTAATTTGAGTGTGCTGATCTCAAATATGACAGTAGTTTTTCTCTGCAAGCTACAGTTTTTTTGAAATTCAAGATTTTAGGTTTTCATCTTATTGTAAAATTTTCAACATTTAGTTTAACAATGAAGTAGAATGTCTTCTTGGGCATCATCTTTGTGAAAATATAATAATTTACAGAATGCAGTAAATACACTAAAAGATATGATTGCATAAGTATTTGTCTACAGTTTTGAAATAGAACATATTCAAACACTTATTTTAATCATAAAGTTTGCAGAAAACTCATTTAAATTCTATTCAGGCAAAAATTTGCGTTTGTAGCTCTTGCGTTTGTGTACTTGTTCAGGACAATCTCATTTGATGCTCCAACAGTAATCTGCTCATCACTATCAGCTCCAAGATTTTCAGGAAACTTAACCAAGGTGACTGTTCAGGAAGTGA
The DNA here is from genome assembly GCF_036850995.1 of Saccopteryx leptura. Taxonomy (NCBI): domain Eukaryota; kingdom Metazoa; phylum Chordata; class Mammalia; order Chiroptera; family Emballonuridae; genus Saccopteryx; species Saccopteryx leptura. Next base: position 113,291 of record NW_027095720.1, read on the forward strand.
ATCTTAACACTCATGTTACATCCAATGTCATGGAAAGCCAACAGCATCCTTTGAACCAGAAGTTCATAGTTTTCTGCTTTTTTGTTGTCAAGGAAGTTCTTTGTAACTGCCACAAAAGACTGCCATGCTGCTTTCTCCTCCTTACTCATTTTCCTGGCAAATTCTTCATTATGTATGAGGGATCAAATTTGAGGTCCATCAAATACACCAGTTTTTATCTTCTTGAAACACAAGGCAGGAAAAGCAAAAATAATATGTTGAAAGCATTCACTGAGCTCGGCTGTCCCTAAAACACAGAGAGCAAGGATGCTTCATGAAACCTCTCTGTTGTCCCAGCAGGCAATTTACCATTTTAAGATCCACACAAATTATCCAGTTCTGCTCCTCATACTTCAGTAAGTTGAAGACAATTTTTATGTCATCATAATAACTCAGCTGCTTTCTTTGATAGGCCCAAATCTCTTGGCTAAACTGCTGAGGGGTTAATGACTGCTTGGCATCAGAAGAAGACCCTTCAGATTCTACAACCATTTCCTCATGCATCTTATCAAAATACACTTGGTCACCATGTTCACTTTCTTCATCCTTAGAGGAAATAAAACCATTGAAAACTGAAACCAGGCATGTCTCAGGTTGGGTTAGGTGTATTGCTGAACGAATAATAGGGTATGCAATCATATGCCATTTTTTCTTGCCGATGACCTTCATATGGATCAGACAGAAATAACAGTCACTGCTGTGGTCCTTAGGTTCATGCCAAATCATGGGAATGCCAAAAGGCATTCCTTTGCATTTTCCTCTTGTCCAATCATGAAGCATTTCCTCACAATTATGACACACAATATGAAGAGCCTAATTCTTGTCTTGATCGCCAAGGGGATCTTGAAAATAGGCAATATATACATGGGTCACAAATGATGAAATACTGTGCCTTTGATGTTGAAGGGTGTAACAGCCACATATACGTATATAACAGAATATGTCAGGACTATTCTTATATTTATGCCTACTCGAAGAAGCCATGATTCAATCTTAAAACAAAATAATAGGTGTTTTTATCAGATAATTTTTACATTTAAAAACTACAGTGATGTAAAAGTGATGTTTGTAGAACATTAATTACCTTGTGGTTATGTTCAATCCAAGAGTCGTTGTCCTTTAACTTCAATTTAAAAACCAATGCATGCCATTAACTGTAACAAAAAGAAATTACAATTGCATAAAAAATAGAGCATGCACCCCAAAACAGATTTCAGATTTGAAATCAGCGATGCAGACATATATAGAAACAGTTCTAAAACCTTATGCAATGAAAAGGAAAAAAAATTGTTCCCCAGTGTAATTAAAATTTGCTAAGAGAGTAGAAAGTAAATGTCCCCATCCCCAAAAAAGCTTGATATGTGAGGTGATGAATGTGTTAATTAAATAGATGGGGGAACCCTTTCACATGTACATGTATACCCCTCTATATGCACTTTAAGTATTAAATAATTTTGTTATTCTTCAGTAAAGTTGAAATTTTAAAAAAAGCAATTAAGAACTAAAAAGCCATCAGGCCCAGGACTTTTTTTTTGTTGGGAGTTTTATGATAACTATTTTGTTACAAAATTTGCATAGCAGTTGATCCCCCTAAATTCCCCATTTAATCTCTAATCTGGCAGATTCCATACTCTGATCCACACCAAAAGGTCTTCAAACTGAAAATAAAAGAGGCTTATTTATGGCTCTCTCAAAAGCTATTATGCAGAAAAGGAGGAAAGTCACTGACACTTTTCTTTAAATGTGGACAAAAGATTAACTTTGATTAACTTAATGTCTGGTTCTGTTTTTTTACAGTAGCAAGGGCAAAGATCCTTGACTGTGTTGATGCACTTATATAAAACATCAAGTCTTATAGAAGTCATCCCTGGGTTGTTTTGCTTCTGGCCTGTTAATACAACTAATTCATCAGCAGAGTGAGCAAACCATTGTTGCAACAAAGCCAGGCTTCCTTAGATGAAGCAGAGCCACCACAGGCTGTTCTCTGGAATCTGGTAAAGGATTTATTAGTCTGTTTTATGCCTATTTTGCTTTTGAATTCATTTGGCCACCAATAAAGATGTGTTTGTAATAGATATTGAATGCACCCAAAAACCTTAGTTACAAGCCATTGGCTCTGGGTTCTTGTTGGTTTCTCTTTTTTTCTGAGTTACCTAAATCACTCTCTCTCTCTTTCTGTCTCTCTGTTTCTCTCTATCTTTCTCTCTCGCTCTCTTTCCCACCATTTCAAGCCATATGAATGTCTTCATTGTGTAGCCTATTCACCAGCAGAGTGAGTGATCTTGGGAAGAAAACATAAATGAAGCAGCCCGTGGTGGAAATGGGAGGCAAAGCAACTCATCTGAGCTTATGTAGCTCCCATTCCCCTTGCGTCAGTCTAAGAGGTGGACACACACATGCTCAGATCCAGTTGCCATGTGTGTGGACAGCCAGTAACATCTCTCTATCTGACAGAACTGACAAAGGAGACCTAGAGAGCAAAGATGGTTGGAAAGGGCTGCTAAGAGAAGTTTCCCTGCCTCTGATTTTTCAAGAAACATGAATTTCCTATTGATAAAAGAAAACAGAACTTGTCAACATGTACTCATCAGACTGGTTCCATGCCAGGTGCTGGCCCTGCCCCAGCGTGGACTGGGACCTGCAGGCTCAACTCAGGCAGGAAAGAGCTCAAGAATGAGTCAGAAAGAGAGCAAAAGCATTGGTAGAAAAAAAAGAGTCCAAAACACTGTGCCCTGGTTGCAAATTTCACAAGGCTACTGGGAAAGAAGTGAGAGCATATGTCCACCTGGACATGGGTGAACTTTAAGCCCTCTGAGTTTCTGAATGTGGGTTGTTTCTGAACTCTGTGGTTCCAAAATCTGCCTCACCCTTTGGTTAGAATGAGGGGGGGCTTATTCTTTTTTTTTCTGTTATTCAGTGAAAGAAGGGAGACAGAGGGACAGACTCCTGCATGCACCCCAATTGTGATCCACCCGGCAAGCCTGATGCTCTGCCCATCTGGGCCATTGTTCCATTTCAACAATAGCCATTTTTTAGTGGATGGCCATGGAGCCATTCTCAGCGTTGGAGGCCAACTTGCTCGAGCCAGTCGAGTCATGGCTGCAGGAGGGGAAGAGAGAGAGAGAGAGAGAGAGAGAGAATAGAAAAGGGTGGAGAAGGGTGCTTCTCTTGTTGTGCCCTGACCAGGAATCGAACCCAGGACAACCACACACCGGGTTAGCACTATACCAATGAGCAAACTGGCCAGGGCCTGGGGTCTTATTCTTAATGTGGCCTGTTCAGAAGTGTTACGGCTTTTGTTCCCTTGGAGGTCCCCTTTCTACTGTGATGTCAGTTTTTATTATAATGATGGTATAAATACACTGTGAGATCATTCTCTGGTCAATTTTCTTCCATCTTGGGTTGATCTGGTTTAGGCAGTCCTTGTTGTTGTTGACTTCTGTAGCCATTCCAAGAATATCCTGCTATTGGCTCTTTCGCTTTGATCATGAGTGGAGGTGAGGGCTCTGGTGAGCAGATCTAGCAGCTTATTGGCCTGTGATGGCCGCTCCTACGTTTTCATTCCACCTGTTGGGAGTTGTCAGGAGTTTTCCTTTATGTCTTTCCATCCTGTCTCCTGTATAGTCCTGTGTCACATTACTCATATAATATCTCCTGCCGCTAGATAACCTTTATAAAGAATAAGTATATGGTACACTCTCCTGATGAACTGGGATAATTGGTTTAAGAGTGAATTGATCTTTGGAACTAAGTTAGGAGGTCCTCTTTGGAAGCCATCATGACATTTCTGAGATACAAGGATGTATTGTAGGTTCCTGTGGACCAGGGTTGAATATTTTGTACACTTGTGTTCTAGAAGGGGCAGGAGATTTTCCAGCTTCATGAACAAAGTGATGAGAAGTGCAACTGTCAGTTGAAGGAAGAACAAGCTTGATCCTAGGGACTTAAATGTATTAAAATGTAAACTAGTCCTTCAACCGGTCCTGGGTGTGAAATTCTTGAATAAATCCTACTTAAACAATGGAGAAAAACAAAGGTCTACAAGGCAAAAGAAAAGTCATCAAAATTAAACTGAACAGCTCAAAAAAGGATACAGGCTATGCAAACCTCCTCTCAATTGTGGCTTTTTTATAGCCACCCATTGTGACTAGTTATTCAGCTCTTTTGGGATTCATTGTTACTCCTTTTGTTTCTTTTTTTTTCCATTTTTCTGAAGCTGGAAACAGGGAGAGACAGTCAGACAGACTCCCGCATGCACCCAACCGGGATCCACCCGGCATGCCCACCAGGGGCGACGCTCTGCCCACCAGGGGGCGATGCTCTGCCCATCCTGGGCATCGCCATATTGTGACCAGAGCCACTCTAGTGCCTGAGGCAGAGGCCACAGAGCCATCCCCAGCGCCCGGGCCATCTTTGCTCCAATGGAGCCTCGGCTGCGGGAGGGGAAGAGAGAGACAGGAAAGCGCGGCAGAGGGGTGGAGAAGCAAATGGGCGCTTCTCCTATGTGCCCTGGCTGGGAATCGAACCCGGGTCCTCCGCATGCTAGGCCGACGCTCTACTGCTGAGCCAACCGGCCAGGGCCTCCTTTTGTTTCTTGATCTGCAAAGATAAATAAATTTAAAATGACAAACTGACATGTTAAAAACACCAATCTCAAGTTTAGCTGAAATTATTCCCCACCCCTGTGAAGTATAATAACCCATTATTTTGTTTGTCTTGCTATGGAAGGGCAGAAGAGGCAGAAAATACTTTTTAAAGCTCTCCAGCTCTCTTTACTTTGCCAAGAGCAAAGGGCTAAAAGGAGGTTCAGATTTGTATTGTAGTATTTCCAACTGGTGTTTGAGCACTTAAGAAGATATTGTGAGCCCTGGCCAGTTGACTCAGTGGTAGAGCATCGGCATGGTACATGGAAGTCCCAGGTTTGATTCCTGGCCAGGACACACAGGAGAAGTGCCCATCTGCTTTTCCACCCTTCCCCTTCTCCTTTCTCTCTGTCTCTCTCTTCCCCTCCCGCAGCCAAAGCTCCATTGGAGCAAAGTTGGCCTTGGCACTGAGAATGGCTCCAAGGCCTCTGCCTCAGGCCCTAGAATGGCTCTGGCAGCAACGGAGCGATGCCCTAGATGGGCAGAGCATTGTGGGCACATGCGGGAGTCTGTCTGCCCCCCTTCTATCTTCTGAAAAATAGCAAAAAATAAAAAATAAAGGAGACTCATGGACATAGACAAAAGTGAAGTGGTTACCAGGGGGGAGGGAATGTGGGGGAGGGGAGAGTAAAGGGACAGGAAGGGGTTAGGGGGAAGGGAACATGGGAGAGGGGAGGGGAAAGGGATGGGAAGGGGGTAAGGGGAAGGGTATAAAAAGGGATAAATATAAAGTGACAGAAAATGATTTGACTTTGGGTGATACGTACACAACATAATTAACAATTAATTCTATAGAAATGTTTGCCTGAAACCTATGTACTCATTGATATATGTCATCGTGTTCAAGTTAATTTTCTAAATAAAATTTTTAAAAAAATGTTCTGAGTAATGTTTCCCTTGGATATAGCCATGGTGTGACTATCCTGCATGTCTGGCCTCTTCATGCCATGCTGCAGTCATGCCGATTAGCAAGAGAGAAACAAAGAAAAAAATCATTTGCTTGTGGTAGTAAAGTGAGTGAGGGAAGGAGCTTCCTTCTCCCCTCAAAGAAGCGTTTTCCCAAAGATGACTGCCTGCTTTCTACTTGAGGCAGAGGATCTATTACAATATATTCAATTTACAAAGCTTTTATTGTCATCTCCTTGAAGCTTAACCATCAGCCAGTGAGGGAGGCAGGAACTGTCAAAATGCTACTTAGTGAGCATAAAGCATGGGCCAGGCGCTCTGCTAGGACCATGCACACAGTGTCAATATGACATTCCTGTTCTGAAGAGAGCTACATGCATTCTATTGGGTACATGGGAAATTGAGACAGAAAAGTGTATATGAGATTGCTGTCAGTGCTGGTATCCTAGGAAAAGGTTGAGTGTGAATGTAAGGATTCAGTGTGGCAAGAAGATGGGGTGGAGGGACTGGTGGTGCTTCATATCAGTACAATTATTCACTGTATGATGTTTGCACAATCAGTACACATAATTTTTTCTTATCAACTTTTAAAAATAAAATTGAAGTGTCTTCAAAGATAAAACTACCATGTATTTTCCATAAGACATAAATAATGAGATGTAGCCATATTATTTAAGAAGTTGTATCAAATTTATGTTGACAATGCTGAATTTACTTTGTAATTATTTAAATTAACTACTGAATATGTCAAAGAATATTTATAAAATATATGTAAGTCATGATCCTCATCCCTGGGAACTTAAAAAAATTCTAGTATAAAAAATTTCAAACAGACAAATACAGAATGAAGAGAATGATACAGTGAAACCCTGTGCTGATCAGCCAACTCCAACCATATTCAACCATGGCCAGTCTTGTTTCATGTGACCCTTACCTGCTTCATTATTTTAAAGGTGATGTCAGGCCCTAGCTAGTTTGCTCAGTGGTAGAGTGTCAGCTCGGCTTGTGGATGTCCAGAGTTTGATTCCCAGTCAGGGCACACAGGAGAAGCAACCATCTGCTTCTCTACCCTTCTCCCTTCTCTATCTCTGTCTCATTGGCTTGATCGAGTATGCCTCAGGTGCTGAGGATGGCCCCAGAGCCTCCACCTCGGGCACTTAAAATGGCTCCAGTGACAATGGAGCAGTGGCCCCAGATGGGCAGAGCATCGAGCCCTAGTGGGCCTTCTGGGTGGATCCCACTTGTGGTACATGCCAGAGTCTATCTCTCTGCCTCCCCTCCTCTCACTGAAATTTAAATAAATAAATAAATATGTAAGTAAAAGGCAATTACAGTTTTTAATATTATTTCATCCACAAATACTTAAAATGTACCTGTAAAAAATAAAACCTATTTTAAACATGATACAAGAATCATATCTAAAATTGATAATTTTTTCATATCAGTAGGTATCTAGGCTGCATTCAGATTTACCCAGACACCCTTATAACAAATACAGATATATATAATACTATTGTGATTTTCTATTGCTATGTGAGATTTTAAAAATAACATTATTATCTCTCATATAGGAGGCTTAAATGTTTTTTAAGTTTATTTTTTTGATTTTAGAGAGAGAGGAAAAGAAAAAGAGAGAAAGAAAAACATCAATTTGTTGTTCCACCTATTATGAATTCATTGGTTGGTTCTTGTATTGGCCCTGACTGGGGATCAAACCTGCAATTTGATGTATCAGGATGATACTCAGAGCTACCAGCCAGGGCATGTAAGAAAATTTTTAATCATTAAGTCAGTTTCTTTAGAAGAGTTCAGATGTTTCATTTCTTCCTGAGTCAGTTTGGTTACCATTTTCTAGAAATTTGTTCAAATTTTAAAATTTATTTGCATGGAGTCATTTATAATGTCCTTTTATAACGTGTACAGTATGTATAGTTATGTTTTCTTTTTCATTCCCAATATTATTTATTTGTACCTATTTCTTTTTTTTTCTTTATCAGTCTTACAGAGGTTTGTCAACTTAATTATCTCAAAAAGCCAACTTTTGGATTTGTTAATTTTCATTATTCTGTTTGTTTTCTGATTTTTAATTTTTACTTTTATCTTTATTGTTTCTTACTTCCAGCTTTCTGTAGGTTGATTTTGCTGTCCTTTTACAAATTTTTTAAATTGAATTATTTGTTCACTAATATGTAGTGTTTTTTTTATCCTTAATAGGTCCAACAAAGGTTATAGATCTCTTTAATTATTGTGTTAGCTACATACCCAGAGTTTTGATATGTGAAATTTTTAGTATTGTTTAGTTCTAAATGTGGTATAATTTGTTATAATATCTTAAGGAATGGTTATTTAAAGGTATAGTTCTTTATTTTTAAAAATAGGATATTTCTGGTTATTATTTTGCTGTTGGTTTCTAAACTATGTGGTCTGTGATAACACTCCTTTGAAATTAGTTGAGCCTTGCTTTATGGACTACTATGAGAATTTTTTAATGCAATCTTTTTTTTAATGAAGGAAGACAGAAAGAGAAACAATTGCAATAATTTTTTTAATGAGGATTTTTTTTCTTCTTCCACGCATTAGCAATTATTTTTGCAATCACTTGGTGGATAGGAGATATTTTTACTTCATCCTTCCATTGAAGGTAAACCCTTTCCAATCCAACTTTACTCTCGCTTCAGGCCCAGGGTTTGATCTCCTCTCCCCTAGTCCCAGAAGGCTGTGCACATCAGAGCTCTTGTTCACCAAGTGTATTTCACACCCTCAACATGAAAGTAACCTCAGTGTTCTCTCTCCTACAAAGCTCCCTTAATTTTTGACCTGAATAGTCCTTACAGTCTAGTCCAGCCAGTTTCACAATGCATTTAAGAAGATTTTTAAAAGATAAATATTATCCAACACTTTTCATTGGTTGTGAACCTTGTCTACTGTACATATACAATAGAAGTCTATATTGGCATATTAGTTGATTATTACTGTCAAATTCCTGTAACATGCAGTAACATGTTCAAGGAACTGAAGACTTTGCCATTTCTTGAGGAAATCACCTGTTAGAGATTAATGTAACAAAATATGTAAAGTGAATGTTCACAAATGTCCACCAAACATCTAATGAAGGAATATACACTGAAAGAAAAAGAAATGATATATTTTCAAGTTCCATTCAATGCAAAAAATGTAGCCCATAAATCTGAATAATTCCAAAATGATCCCCACATGTTTACCAAAAAGATACATAAAATATTAATAGCAGCAATTATTCTGTCAAAACTTGAAGAAAAAAAAAGAACCAATCAATGCCTATTAGTGGTAGGATAGATGAATTGTAGAAGTCTTCATATAGTGAGAAAGAACAAACTGCAATCACATGCAAATATATAAATGAATTTCACAAATATAATGTTGAATTAGAGGAGCTCAATATAGTAATATGTGTGTGTGATTCCATTTATACACAGTTCAAAAACAGATAAAACTAATTTATATGTTATAATTCTAGGTGACTGTTACCCTTGAGAGGTTAGTGACAGGAAGAAAGCACAGGAGGACTTTGGGGAACCTGGTCATGTTCTATTTCTTTATCGGACAACTTGTTACATAGGTGTGTTCATTTTGTGAAAACCAATAGAATTGTATACTTTTTGTACAGTTTCTGTATGTATATATACTTCAGTAAAATTTATATACTACAAAATATACATAATGAAATATAAAAAATTATAAATTTATTTTAAAAATGAAATATCTACCCAATGTTGCTCTTGCTTTAAAACAACAACCAAAAAAAAATGGTTTGTGCTAATGAAGTATTAACATAATGAATTTGTAGCTGTTTAATGGCTTCTTCCAGAGAGGTTTAGGTCTTGATCCTGAGAAGTGGAAATAGAAAAAATGAAGGTCGTTTCCTTCTAAGTTTGGGAAAACACGACTTTGCCCTATGGAGTTGCACTGTGGAATTATAGAGCACTTCCCTCATCAGACAAGACACAGAGGTCTGAGCCACGTGTCAACTCTTGTTCTGTGACAGTCGCCCCCTTTCACTCTTAGGCTGTTTTTTTATCTGCAGAAAGGAATACATCCCTACCACCCTGTTGGGCACCTAGTAAGGGATCTTTTATTTTGCTTATTAATAACATTATTAGAATATTGTTGAATAGCAAGTTTGGTTCTAGTTTTTCTTTATTTAATTTCTACAATGACTCATCTGCATACAGCTATTTATCTGGGAACCCTAAATTAGTTTTCTTCATTTACCACAAATTAAAGTCTAAGTGGCTTCCATTTCCTGCCCTTGCTTTTTCTGTAGACTGTTTTTGTTACCACTAATACATCACTGTCTTCCTAAGAAATGCAGTGGTCACTTCATTCTCAATCTCTGGTTTGTTTTGGACTAGAGAAAAATCCTAAATTCTCTCACAGAGTTCCAGCTCGGTCTACTTGTTCATAGCTGTCAGTAAATTCCTGTATTCTTTACAAGAAGAATGCTGGTTCTTCATTTTAACTTATGCCCTTATTTTAAACATAGATTATCTTCTATTCTGTTTGTCAGGATTCCTATATTTTTCATGTTAACCTCATTTTCTGCATTGTGGGTTTCCATTCTGATGGGGATCAGTACTGCTGTCCTGACCTGTTTGTAGTGTGATATCATCCTCTTCTCAGTGGCTTTTCATGTGGTTTCCCCTTTACATCTGCTCATTCCTGAGTTCTCATACCGGGTGCATGGCCTACTCCTATTTTTCTATTTCATCATAAAATCTAATGTAAAATACAGTGCACTTATCTCAACATCATTTCCATTAGTTAAAGACTTATCAGAAATTATTTGAGCTGGACCAGGCAGGGGCGCAGTCGATAAAGTGTCGGACTGAGACACAGGACAGATGAGTGTGGGCTCATCCAACTTGAGCATGGGGTCGCTGGTGTAAGCATGGGATCATAGACCTGACTTTGTGGTTGCTGGCTTGAGCCCAAAGGTCACTGGCTTGAGCCTAAGGTCTCTGGCTTGAGCAAGGGGTCACTAGTTCTGCTGTAGACCCCCTCCACCCTCCTATCCCCATCAAGGCACATATGAGAAAGCAATTGATGAACTAAGGTGCTGCAACCTAGAATTGATGCTTATCTCTCTTCCTTCCTGTCTGTCTGTCCCTCTCTCTGTCTCTGTCAAAAAAAAGAAAAGAAAAGAAAAGAAACTATTTGAATTAGGGAGACTTCATTATTTCTAATTTGCATTATTTCTTTGCATTTTATACTATTTCATTTTCTCCCAAACTCCTCAAAAAAAGTAGCTCCAGTAATGACCTCTCTCTCTCTTTTTTCTTTTTATCAAATGAGAAGCAGCAGGCAGTGAGGCAGAGATAGACTCCTGCATGTGCCCAGGCCAGAATCTGTCCAACAGGCCTCCTACAGGGGGATGTTATGCCCATCTGGGGCCATTGCTCCACTGCTGACAGCCAAGCTATTTTAGTGCCTGAGGCGAGGCCTTTCTCAGTGTCTGGGGCCAACTTGCTCCAATTGAGCCATGAGAGCAGGAGGGGAAGACAGAGAAAGAGAAGGAAGGGGGCGGGGTGAGGAAGCAGACAGTCATTCTCATGTGTCCTGACTGCAAATCAAATCTGGAACTTCCACACTCCTGGCTGATGCTGTACCACTGTGCCTATCTAAACGAGTCTCTTAAGTCTTCCTTCTCAAAGAGAAGGCAGGTCCTGAATTTCTACAAGGCAGAGATTACCTGATTTAATTTATCAGCTAATCCATAGGTAAACCTTGAGATTCTTTTGTTCTGGAAGGATGTAGAGAGGAATTGATTTTCAAGGAAAATTTTTAAAAACTGAACAAACTTTTATACTCTTAAGACAAGATATGAAAGAAACTTATTCTTCAAAAATTTTTATTTTTCCCGAAGACTCAGTCATTCCTGAAGTGAATTTAAATTGTGTTTTTTTTTTACTTTAGAGTGAAGATAGAAACCATAAAGTCTTATATAAACATTCTGCTGACAGTTACATTCTTTAGTCATATCATAATAACCATGATATCATTGATATAGCCTAATATTCCTTTGTATTTTGGGTTATGTTTTGACAGTGGCCTTTATCTGTGTTCTTGAAAAGATAAGAAATTGTAGCTTTCTCCCCTTAGGCAAGCATTTGAAGGCTATTATTGGTATATTTTATTTATTTATTTATTTATTTATTTATTTATTTATTTATTTATTATTTTTTTCTGAAGCTGGAAATGGGGAGAGACAGTCAGACAGACTCCCTTATGTGCCCGACCGGGATCCACCCAGCATGCCCACCAGGGGGTGACGGTCTGTCCACCAGAGGGCGATGCTCTGCCCCTTTGGGCCATCTCTCTGTTGTGACCAGAGCCACTGCAGCACCTGGGGCAGAGGCCAAGGAGCCATCCCCAGTGCCCAGGCCATCTTTGCTCCAATGGAGCCTCGGCTGCGGGAGGGGAAGAGAGAGACAGAGAGGAAGGAGAGGGGGAGGGGTGGAAAAGCAGATGGGCACTTCTCCTGTGTGCCCTGGCCGAGAATTGAACCTGGGACTTCTGCACACCAGGCCGATGCTCTACCACTGAGCAAACCGGCCAGGGCCTATTATTGGTATATTTTACCTACTTTGCCTACAATCGTTACCATCACTGCCCCCCACCTCTAAATCTCACATCTCCATCTCCCTGCATGCCTCCCTTCAGAGCCACCTTTACTCTGTCTCTGACTGTGGTTAGCCCTAGAAAATGTTTCCCCTCAGATCTCAGTAACCCAGATGGGTGGTTCTCTGAAGCCACCAACTTGCTTCCTGCTCAGGGTCACAATGTAATATTTACTTGATTGTGTTTCTCTCTGCTTTGCCACTAGGAACTTCAGGGCAGATCTGGCGGCTGGTCTGAAATGACTGTTTAGGGTCTGCTTTTTGCCTTTTGTGCATTAACCTCATCTCTGTTTTAATTCACTTCACTTCAACTTTTCATTTGTTTATTTTAACCCTGCTATAATGTATGGATGTATCAATTCTGTTTGGAATAGTCAGGATATGAAAATAAGTAATGTGATATATAATAATATATAATAGCATATATATGTGTACACACACACATACACACACACACATCTTCTGAATGTCTCCACGCCCTCGATGTTCCACATGAGTATATCTTAATTTCAACAAGTTGAAAATGTATCCTCTTCCTAAAATGCTCTGCCATGAACTGATCTGACCAGTTTCCCAAACTAGTAGCAATCTGAACTTAATCTTTGACTCTTCTCTCTCTTTTTTCCACCATCACATCTAATAAGTTATTAAAACCTCCCAATTTATTGTGGGCTTTTCTGTCTGTCCCCACTGTCACTCCCAACTGTCTCTGCTATTGCAGTTAATTCTGCATCTTGCTTCCAGAACTATCTTTTTAAAGTAAATATCAGATTTTCTTAGTGTCCTGTTTAAAACTCTTCACTGTCTTTCCATTGCCGACGAGATAAATTTTAAACAACTTTGTGTAGTGAATGTGGCTGTTCGTGATTTAAACAGTGAACTCTTTTCCCCTTCCTGGCATCTCTCTGGTCTACCACTCTCTTGCATTCCAGGGAGGGTTCCCTTGGAAGCAGACTCTGAGACAGAGATTGGAGGGCAGGAGTTTGATCAGGGCATGGTTTTGGCATTAACACCTGTAGACAATAAGTAAAGAAAGCAGAAAGAGGCTGAAAAAGACGTTGAGCTGTGACAAGTGGTATGTTGGTGCCAGCTAACATGGAAATTGGGAAACACTGTAAGTCAGGGCTTCCCCTCCTCCAGAGAGCCCACCTACAAACTCATTTTTGGCTGCAGTGCTCTATCAATTAAAGACTCAGCTGAATCCACAAGGTGTTCAAACACTGGGATGAAGGACTCTGCTGAATCCACAAAATGTGTTCTAAAGCTGGAATTGCCCTTCAGAGTGGTTGAATTTGAGCTGAGGGTGCTGGGCACCTATACTCCTGTATCATCAGTCCTTGGCTGTGGAGTTCCTTGGAGGGGACAGGACCTTGGGCAAAGTCATCAGCAGAAATGATTACCAAAAAGGCTGACAGCTGAAGGCTGTGTGAGGTGCCACACCATCCCCTGGGGCAGTAAATCCTTCAAGGGAAGCTGGCCATCAGCCTCATATATTGCAGCTCTCTGAGCACCACTTGTTCTGCGGGGTTGAGGGCCAAGTGGAGGTGCAAGGCTCGAGTCTCAAGTGTGATTGGACTTGGGCTTCCATAGCTTTGCAGCTGTATCAGGTAAGGGAGGTATTTGGCAAAGTCAGACATTTTCTGATTTTCTCTCCATCTCCTAAGGGAGAGCAGCCCCCAGTGCTCTAACAGGTTCAGTTAAAGAGGGGATTTGAGGGTGGGGGCTGCTAATCATTAAGGAAAAATCTTTCAGCAATTTATGTTAGATTAACCGTAAATAAGCTAGGAGACCATCCACACCCGGGTTAGTCACCTGAATGCCTGGGGGAAGGTGATCTGGAACATCTAGAGTCCCTTTGTCCACTTAAGGGAGGAGGGGGTCATGGCCCCCACCTGCAACCCTATCAAGATTTAGAAAAAAGTTGTAAAGATAGTACAGAGAGGTCCTGTATACTCCCCACACCTAATTTCCCCTATTAATACCTTACATTAGTATGGTATATTTGTCCCAATTAATGAGCCAATAATGATTAACGAAAGCCCACGTACTTTATTCAGATTCTCTTAGTTTTTATTGAAATACAACTATTACAGTAATATAGTGTTGTGGTGATTAAATATATAGAAATATGGAGTAATATGGAAGATATGAAAATAATTAAGATATAATATTAAAAGCAATTAAGGAAATTAAATAAAGTTATGTTGTCTGGATAGGAATTAATATTGTGTGTACGAATGTGATAAACAGACTCCGCCTTTCACGCAGGGCCCAGTTAGTTTGTGTGTGTGAAGTTATGTATAGATAAGAAGTGGCTTGATGTAATAACTCTGTAAGTTAACATAAACAAGAAGCTTCCCTAGGAACACCTTAAAATTGGCTTGATGTAACATTTCAGTAGATTAACATAAAAAGAGCTCCCTTCAAGGAACTCTCAAAAAGGTAGTTTGAGGTGAAATTCCTGTAAATTGACACCTGTTAGATGGTGGGTTGAGATGATATTCTTGTAGATTGACACTTGTTAGAAAGCATTGGCCAGAAAAGTTGATAATTCTAAGGGGCCCCCTGCTGTTGTAGTCGCCTTGACTCCAACACTGAATGTGGACTGTCTCCATGCTGCTCTGACCAAGGACAACCCAGAGGAGCACGCTGATGGGGTCCCCCTAAGCTGTATCCAGGCATGCCATAGGATTTGTGAGTAATAAACTGCCTGTGTGATTCTTGCAACTAACTTGTGTGTCAGTTGTGTCTTTCCTCCCATGGCAGTTGGTTTCGGCACTGATAAATAGAATCCTCATAGCCACCTCAAGAGTAGTCTTGAAGAGGCTGCCAGCTGATAAACAGGAGTGTCCCACACTGCGAGGAAGTGGAATCTCAGATGCCTGATTGACGTAGAGCTCAAGCTGTTCTGGGACAATAACTGACTTGTAATATTATATTGGTTTAATGTATACAACATAGCGGTCCAATATTAGTGTAGATTGTGAAAGGATCCCCACAGTAAGCCTAGTTAGCACTCACACCACACATTGGTACCAATTTCTTTTCTTGTGCTGAGAACTTTTAAGATCTACTCTCTTAGCAACTTTCAAATGTGCAAGGCAGTATTATTAATTCTAGTCAAGTGCTGTACATTTTGTCCTTATGACATTTATCTTATAATTGGAATTTTTACCTTTAAACCTCCTTTGCCCAATTCACATGACCCCCCCCCCCACTTCCTGACTCTGGTAACCATCAATCAGTTCCCTGTATGGATCTATGAGTTCAGCTATTGTTTTTTGTTTGTCTGGTTTTGTTTATTTATTTATTTATTTATTTATTTATTTATTTTTCTTAAGTTGGAAACGGAAAGGCAGTCAGACAGACTCCCGCATGCACCCAACCAGGATCCACCCTGCATGCCTACCAGGGGGTGATACTCTGCCCATCTGGGGCATTGCTCTGTTGCAACCAGAGCCATTCTAGTGCCTGAGGCAGAGGCCACAGAGCCATTGTCAGCACCCTGGCCAACTTTGCTCCAATGGAGCCTCGGCTGCGGGAGGGGAAGAGAGAGACAGAGAGGAAAGAGAGGGGGAGAAGTAGAGAAGCAGATGAGTGCTTCTCTTGTGTGCCCTGGCCGGGAATCAAACGCGGGACTCTTGCACGCCAGGCCGACACTCTACCACTGAGCCAACCGGCCAGGGCCTGTTTGTGTGGGGTTTTTTATATTGTGTTTTGCAAGGCTGAGTGGCCACACTGAGATGGTACGCTAAGGGTCAAACTGATTGGGCAGGCTGAGCGGCCAGGTAGAGAGACCAGTCTCACTGGCCAGGCTGAGTGGCCAAACTATGGGGCCAGACTGAGTGGCCCGGTGAGGGTCCAGACAAAGGGGACATACTGAGTGGCCAGGCTGGACCACCACGTGAAAGACCCAGGCTGAGGGGCCATGTAGAGTGGGCAGTCTGTGAGTCCATCTGTAGTGGGGAACCTGTTGGAACAGGCTGATGGGCAGGTCGAGGGGCCTGGCTGAGTGGGCAGTTTGATTGGCTAGGCCAGGTGCCAAAGTGGGCAGGCTGAGTTGCCCAGCTGATTTTCCAGGCTGAGTGGTGAGTGATCAGGCTGAGTGGTCAGGTGGAATTACCAGTATGAGGGGCATGCTGAGGGTCCAGGCTGAGTTTCTATGTTAGTGGGCACACTGAGAAGCCAGGCTGAGTGAGTAATCTGAGGGGCCATGTGCAGAGGCAAGGCTGTGTGGCCAAAAGAGGGGCAGGACTGAGTTGGCAGGCTGAGTGGGCAGTCTGAGTGGACATGTGGACTGGGCTGGCTAAGACCAGGCTGAGGTTCCATGCTGAGTGGTCAGGATCAGGGGCCATGTGGAGTGGGTACCCTGAGGCGCCAGGCTAAGTGGCTAGGCCAGTGGGCAGGATGAGTGGCCACACTGAGTTGGCAGGTGAAGGGTCCAAACTGAGTGAGCAGAATGAGTGGCCAGGTAGAGAGGCCAGTCTCAGTGGCCAAGCTGAGTGGCTATACTAAGGGGCCAGGCTAAGTGGGCAGACTGAGTGGCCAGGCGAGGGGCCAGACAAAGGGGTCATACTGAGTGGCCAGGCTGGACCGCCATGTGAAAGAGCCAGGCTGAGGGTCTATGTGGAGTGGGCATATTGAGTGGCCAGGATGAGTGGGCAGCCTGAAGTGCCATCAGAAGGGCCAGGCTGAGTGGGCAGGCTGAGTGGCTTTGTGAGGTGGGCAGACTGAGAGTCCAGAGTATAAGGGTAGGCTGAGGGACCATGCTGAATGGACATGTTGGTGGGCAGTGCTGAGGGGCTATGGTTACTGGCTAAGAAGTGGGGCCAAGCAGAATGGGCAGGGTTATTGGCCAGGCTGAGTGGCCAGGCTGATGTGACATGTGCAGAAGTCAGGATGTGTGGGCAATCTGAGGGGCTAATCTGAATGAGCAGTTTGATTGGCCAGGCCAGGTACCAGACAAAGTGGGCATGCTGAGTGGCCAGGCTGGATTTCCATGCTGAGGGGCCATGTAGAGTGGACAGTCTGCGGGTTCATGTGTAGTGGGGAGCCTGTTGGGCTAGGCTGAACCAACAGGCTGATGGACCATATTGAATATCCCTGCTAAGGGGCTACCCTGATGGGCCAGGCTGAGTGGCCAGGCTGAGAGTACATTCTTGGCAGTCATTCTGGGGGGCCAGGTTGAGGGGACATGTGGAATGGCCAGGTTGAGGGTCCAGGCTGAGTGTCCAGGCTGAGTGGGCATGCTAAGGGGCCAGCCAGAAGGGCTATGCAGAGTGGGCAGGCTGAGTAACCATGTGGAGTGAGCACACTGAGGTGCCAGACTGAGTTGCTAGACCAATAGCAGGCTGAGTGGCCACACTGAGTTGGCAGGCTAAGGGTCCAAACTGAATGGGCAGGCTGAGTGGCCAGGCGAGGGGCCAAAGGGGACAGACTGAGTGGCATTAATGGAATGCCATGCAGCAGAGCCAGGCTGAGGAGCCATGTAGAGTGGGCAGTCTCTGAGTCCATGTGTAGTGGGGAGCCTGTTGGGCTAGGCTGAGTGGCCCGGGTGAGTGGCCAGCCTGATGGGCCTGGCTGATGGGCAGGTTGAGGGGCCAGGCTGAGTGGCCATGTAAACTGGGTATGCTGAGTGCCCAGGCTGAGTGACCATGTGGAGTGTGCAGGCTGAGGTTCCAGGCTAAGTGCCCAGGCTGAGTGGGCAGGCTGAGGGGCCATGTGGAGTGGAAAGGCTGTGTGGGCAAGGAGAGGGGCCAGAATGAATTGGCAGGCTGAGTGGGCAGGCTGTGGGGCCAGGCTGAGGGGCGATGTGCAGGGTTATGCTAAGTGAAGGCTGCGGGGCCAGGGTAAATGCAGGCTGAGTGGCCAGGCTGAGCATCCAAACTGAGGGGATATGAGAAAGCACCATTCTGAGGGGCAAGGCTAAGCGGCCATGCGGAGTAGGCAGGTTGAGTGGCCAGGATGAGTTGGCAGGTGAAGGGCCATGTGGAAGGGCCAGGCTGAGTGGTTATGTGGAGTGGGCAGGCTGAGAGGCCAGGCTGAGTGGCTAGGCAAGTGGGTAGGCTGAGAAGCCATCCTGAGTGGCTAGGCTAGTGGGCAGGCTGAGAGGCCAGACTCAGTGGGCAGGCTGAGTGTCCAGACTGAAAGAATAGGCAGAGGGACCATTCTGAGTGGACATGCTGGGGGGCTGGGCTGAGCGGCCATGTTTAGTGGTTAAGCTGTGAGGCCAACTTCAGTGGGCAGGTTTATTGTCCAGGCTGAGTGGGCAGGCTGAGAAACCATGTGGAGTGGGCACACTGAGGCACCAGGATGCGTGTCTAGGCCAGTGGGCAGGTTGAGTGTCCACACTGAGTCAGCAGCCTGATGGGCCAGTCCGAGAAGTGAAGCTGACGAGCCAGGCTGAGTTCATAGGCTGAAGGTCCAAACTGAGTGGGCAGGCTGACGTGACGTGTGCAGTGGGCAGGTTGTTTGGGCAACCTGAGGGGTCATACTGGGTGGGCAGTTTGATTGGCCAGACCAGGTGCCAGACAAATTGGGCAGGCTGAGTGGCCAGGCTAGAGTTTCATATGGAAGAGCCAGGCTGAGGGGCCATGTAGAGTGGACAGTCTGCAAGTTCATGTGAAGTAGGGAGTCTGTTGGGCTGTGCTGTATCGACTGGATGAAGGGCCATATTGAGTGACCTGGATAAAAGAACCAGATTTACGCCAGTCATTATTTGAAAAGAATGTATATTCCAGCTCCCACCATGCCCCCCAGGAAACCAGAGAGGAAGTGAAGAAAAAAGAGGCCTCTGAGCTCCCAAATCCTCAATCAGAGTGTCGCGTAAAATGTCCGGTTTGCATGGTTTACCCATCTTAGCTCCTCGGTCAGAAATGATTTACTCTGATTGCAACATGCTTTCCCAATAAGCCTGATTTTCTCTTTTCCAGCCCATGCCAGATGAGAAGCTTTGAGTTAAAGGGGGGAGGTCTACTGAGGGCAAACCACGCATGGCCCAAAAAACGGATGCCTCGGTGGCCTTCTGTTCTGGAAGGGAAGGGGTGCTGAATAACACTCAGAGCAATTTCTATCCCTGGTGTTTGAATTCTAAGACGTGATTGTGTTGGAAAGTCTACCCCCTGATCTCGGACTCTTCCCTCTAACTTAGACCTCTGTCCATGGGGCTGCTGGCGGACTCGCAGGTAAACCAGATATTGTTGGTCAGGCTCAGGGGCCCGGGCAGTCCTGAGGCTCCTCATTTGACTTCTAAATGATTTTATGGGGGTTTCCTTTCAGGTTATGTTGTCCACCTATGTAAGACATTTGACCCAGAAACCACAAATCTTGTACGACAGAAGCACCCTGTAGCACGTGGCAGCCCCTCGATAACAGGACCGGGTTTACGTATCTTCTTCCTGGTGGCCCCGGACTTGATGTCACAGCTGCTGGCTCACCTGAAGGGACGCAGGTACTGACTTCCTGTTTTTCCTCGAGATGTACTTAATGCACTCATGGCTTGAGCGTTCTTGTTCTGGGAGATTAGCCATCTTGCAGATGCAGGGATACATCTAAGGGACAGTGCAAGTGTCATCACTGTCATCAGTGGAGGAAAAATGGTACTGGCCCCCTTTCCCCAGCAGCCATAATCAGCTGTCTGTGAGGCACAAAGTAGGGCTACTACACAGGAAATAGTATCATCCAGGGGCTGCCCAGCAAAGGATACCACCAACTCAGTGAAATGGAGACCTACTCAATCAAGAGAATATTTGCAAACCGTACGTCTAATCATAGGTTAATATCCAAAACATATAAGGAACTCCTACAACTCAATATCAAAAACACCGACATCTAATTTAAAACTGGACAGAGAATTTAAATAGGTATCTTTCTCCCCAAAGAAGACATCTCCATGACCAACAGGTGCATGAGAAGGTTCTTAACATCACCATTCAGTGGGGACGTGCAAACTAACCATGGTGAGGGACACCTGTTAGAACAGCTACTCGCCAAAGACAGGAAATAACAAATGCTGGTGAGGATGTGGAAAAAAGACAACCCTTGTGCACTATTGGTAGAAATAAAAAGTGGTGCAGCTACTAACAAAAACAGTGTAAAGTGTCCTCAGAAATTTTCTATATAGAGCTACCATATGATCTAGCAATTCCACTTCTGGGAATATATCTGAAGAAAACAAAAACACTAATTCAGAAAGATATGGAAATTCTCCCATTCATTGCAGCATTATTTGCAATGGCCAAGATTGGGGAACAACCCAAGTGTCTATCGGTGAATGAACGGACAAAGAAAATGTTGTGTGTATATGTATATACTTATACTAGAATGCCTGGTGGTCATACGAAATGACTGCTGTTCTAGATATTATAAATTGTAATTAAAATGATTTGTGCAAAGGTGTCTGCTAATTCAAACTGAATTACCCAGGGCAGGCAGCGGGGACGCCCCTTTGCTTAGTGCCCCATGGGGTTTCCCCCTTCTACTTGCTTAATTGCTTAAAGTAAAGTGCAATGAAGGAAACCACTGGCGGTACATTTCTTAAAAGCCACCACTAGCTCAATAAATAAAGGTGATTTAAATAATAACATGTTAATTCACATGTCAAAGATCTCTTTGTACACAATATTTCTTGTGTAGATCTTTCCATCATTTTTAAGCTTGCCTTGCAGAGGACCATCAATTATTTTTAATTTTACATCCATTCTTTCATGAACTCTTGAACAGGCAACATAAAGTTGACCGTGTGCAAATGCAGGCTCAGGTAAAAAAATGCCAACTATTAATGGATCGAATGCTATCCATGTACTGTTTGCTATTTGGATGCTGATTAGTCAATAATTTATTCAAGAGTGGTGGATAATTCTCATTTAGTGGAACTACAGTGTTTCCGTACTTGCAACATTGAGGAAATCCTTTCTTGCCACGGTCAAATCGATTAGTTTCTAACTTGAAGTTTAAGGACTGACAGTGTTCACATTTAATATTCATGTCACCAGAGGAATGCTCAAAAATTAAAGTTTCTCCGTTTGAAACTGTTTTAATCCTTTTTGCGTTTTGGTCAGCATTACTCTGTCGTTTTTTTGCATTTCTCTCCTGCCTTTGTTCAAGGGACTCATTTTGTCGAGACAGGCTTTTTTGCCTTGTTTTTCTACGCTCATCAGTCTCATTTTGCCGAGAAAGTTGCATTTGCTCTGCGACTGAAGCAAGCCTTGTCTTTCTCTGCTCAGTGATTTATTTTTGTTGAGAAAGCTGTTTTTGTGCAGCTTTAGCTCCTTTTCTCTCCTCTTCAGTGCTGTATTTTCTAGGAGCCATTCTTAAAAGAAATTACGTTAAGACATAGTTTTTGTGTAAAACAGATGATTGCCAATGCAAACAAATGTTCACCTTTCCCCTGATACGCTCAATTTGCGTTCAGCCTTAAATTTTTTCAAAAGCAGATGATTGCCAATGCAAACAAATGTACACCTTCCCCCTGACCCACTCAATTTGCGTTCAGCCGTGGCAACTTCACCCCACTGGCTAGTACAGTTATGCAAGCAACCAATAAGCTATCGGCGACAAGCAGACACTTAAGCCGCATATAATAAAGATGTATACACACACATACAATGGCATATTATTCAGCCATAAAAAGAGAACGAAATCTTGCCATTTCTGACAACATGGAGGGACCTGAGGGACATTACAATGAGTGAAATAAATCAGACACAGAAAGGTGCATTATGATTTCACGTAGATGTGGGATATAAGGGGAAGAACAAGCTCACTGATACAAGGAACTGATTGGTGGTTCCCAGAGGGAGGGGATGGGGGTGAGTGAAATGGGTGAAGGAGTCAAAACTGACAAACTACAGTTATAAAATAAATTAGTCATGTACAGCATGGTGACTATAGTTCACAATACTGTATTGCATATTGAAAAGTTGCTAATGGAGTAGGTCTTTAAATTCCTCATCACAAGAAAAAAATTCTGTGAAATCATGCAGGGGAATGTAGAATATTTTCTCCTTCTAATGCCAACTTCTACTCAGCCCTGTGCAGGAAGCCATGGGTCTCCTCTCCAGAGAGTCCCCACAAACACCCTGGGGAGCAAACCGCACAGAGGGTGCAGGTGAATACCCAGGTCTGAGCCACAGGTCAGCTCAGGGGGGCTCCAGACCTTTTATTTGTGAGAACTGGTGGAAGGTGGGATGAGGGAGTATTTGGACCGTCTCAGGGAAAGTGGACATGTTATCTGTGTATAATTCTGAGAGCTGACTTCTTAATGGAATGAGCTGAGAGTCTGAGATTGGAGGGAAGAAGAGCTGACATGCCAGACTGCACAGAGTGCACCTGCCTAGAGGACATGGGCACCTGTGCACATCAGGACTGGAGTTGCTTGGCTCTGTGTCTGTAGAGGATTCTGATTGGCTGGGCCAGGGGTGATGGGAGGAGGGGCCATCTGGATTGCTCTGGGTCATTCCTCAGGGACAGAGGGTGGCTCTGTGAGCTGGGCTCGGGTCGGAAGTTTTTGTAGGTGTGCGATGATTCCTTAGCTAAGACCTAATATCAGAGACAGAAGGCTTTTGTGCTCAGTTACAGTCAACCCACAGCTCCCAGCATGGTCCTCTTCACTGAGACATTACCCTACCGGGAAATTTTCTAGGTCACATGGGGCTCGTGTTCAGCTCTGGCCACTCACAGTTCAGGAAGCAGAGTCGGTTTGGCCAACTGCTGTCTGAGCTGGAGGACCAAGAAAGTGGAGGATGTGGGGACTGGGTGTGAGAAGGCAGGAACTAAAAATGGCTAGCCCAGAGGTGGTGTGTCTGGTGTATCCAGTCAAAGGACTGACTGGTGGAAGAGCAAGGAAAGTAAATTTTTGGAACTCTAAGTGCAAAGTTAGGAGTACTGGGTTAACTCGACAGGGGTGTGAATTCTGGCTCAGTGAGCAGTCTCCTGGACCTGAGCTTTGGGTTCTGCCCTAAAAAGGCTCACTCGATGTGGACTCAGCATTAGCCATGATGGGGTTCTAGCAGAGGCTGGGAGGTCATTTGTTCAGGGCACTGCTATAGGGCCCTGGACCAGAAGAAGGACAAGAGGGCCCCTAATGTTACCTGATCTCAAAGAACTGATGGTCTTCAGGGACATACAGTCAGGTCACACAATACCACGTCAAGAGTTGACCCCAACAAGCAGTGAGATGTGAGAATTACAGAGATGCATGCGTAATGCCACCTGGCCTGCTTCAGTGAAGGTGAGGCTTGCACGGGGTTCTTCCTCTGTAACTTCCACACTCCCTCTGCTTCTGTAACTCCTTTTTTCTCCCCACTGGGTCCAGCTCATTCTTCAGTCCCGGTTTCTCCTCCTCAGTTTGGTTTCCAAAAATTCTGCCCCCTTGACATCCTCCCCTGGCCCTCTCATCCTCTCTAAATGATCTCATCTACCATCATAGCGAAAATGATGTGAATTTTTCTTGAACCTCTGATCCTGTAGAGTAACTGCCCCTGATAGTCTGCATGCCTGTGGTTTCCTGTGGGTTTAAAGCCCCTTGTGACTCTGACCTCTCTCTCATCATTGAATTTTTCTGTGTATAGCCTTGTTGGGCACATTTCTCTCTCTGTGTAATACCTTTGGGTCAGAAACCCTGAATTTCTTAAGAGCTATATAAGAATCTGGATGGTGTGATGTTTACCTCATTCCTGACATCACTGTTTTCTGTCCAAAGTGCATATCTGGGATGTTCTGGCTTCTTCCTTAAGAAAAGTGGTTCTCACCTCGGTCACAATGGAGGAGCCAGGCATGTCATACACCCAGCCATGCTGACAGGGGCCCAGTGGCAGGTGGCTCTTTTTCATGGCCACGACGGCCAGTGGGTCCATGCAGCCCAGGGCGTTCTGGTTCCATCAGTAGGCACAGCCATCATCACAGCCACCTGGCCCATGCAGGTTTGCATTTGATTTGGACAGACAGTAATGAAACAATGGAGCCAAGAACTGGTGGGTCATCAATTTTAATCCTAGCTTGTACCCAATGGGCAAGTAAAAACACACACTGAGCTCCAAAAACCCACTCATTTAGTGCTCACAAAGCTATTGACTTATTTGAGTTTTCTAAAATCAAAGGTTTCTAGCTCACCAGACTTACTCACCTCTGTTCCCCATCTCCCTTTCTCTGCACAAACTGGCTTCTCACTCAGCACTCCACCATCTCGGCTGCTTCTTTTGGCCTCCTCTACGTGGCCTCTCTCTGTTCTCCTCTCTGCTTTCTCCTCTAATGCTAATCTCAGGAACTGAGAGAACAAGCTCAAGGTCTGCTCCAGTTTATAGTGTAGAAATCCGAAACCTTTAATCCAATATACAAACAAGAAAGTCTCTGATACAAAGTCACTTATCTGAGACATAATGGGATTCCTCAGAAAAGTGCACCACCCTACATCATGCAATCAGTCAAAGGTGTGGGGAAAAGCTTAGTCTTAAAACTAAGCCTTAGAGCTGTAATCGCCTGGCCTGCTTACAGCCTGTCCCCCACACACAATACAAACTATAAGAGAGCAAACATGTACATTATATTTACAAACTTATTTGACCAACATTATCATTACATAGACATGTTATCAAATGAATGAACATTAAATTAAAAAATACATAGAGTGGCTCTGATTGTGGCAGAGCGACGCCCCAAGATGGGCAGAGCATTGCCCCCTGGTAGGCATGCCGGGTGGACCCCTGTCGGGTGCATGTGAGAGTCTGTCTGACTGCCTCCCCATTTCCAGCTTCGGAAAAGTGCAAATATATATATATATATTACAAAATTTAATCAATGACAGCCTTATAAAATAATTTCAAATAAACAATGATGAAAATACTACCTCCAAGGCCAGATTGCTCAAAGCTTCCAGGGCTGTGCTTTCTGACATAGGTGAATAGGCCCTGGGGCCATATTCAGCCAACATGGTGCCATTTAATATTATCAGGAGCATGGGGATCTGGCTGAATGTTAATTCTGGGCTCTGAATAGAAGGAACACCTCCTCACAAGCACCTACAATGCAGAGGATGTTCCCCAGGACACACAATGATCCTGCCCCAAAGCTCAATAGTACTCAGAAGACAAACCCTACTCCACAAGAAACAGGATAAAAAGTGACATACAATACAAACAGCAGGTCATTCTGCTGATCTTACATGGGGAGCAGAAGAGTATTCCCTACAAACAGTCCGGAAGCTCTTATCTTCTGGTGGCCAGCTGCACCTCCTCCCTGAACCTCTAGCTCACTCGCATCCCCTCTGTCCTGTCCCCCCACCCCGTTATCCCTGGACCCTGGGGATACACACACATTTATCCGAGCTCTGCACCGCCTGATCCGTGAAATATGGCACCTTCCCAGGAGCCTCGCACCTCACGTCCACAGCCTTGCTGCCTTTTCTGCTGCAGCACATCTCCAACCTGCTCGCAGCCCAATTTCCCTCATCCCAGCCCAGCATCTACGCTAGGCCCCACCTCTCACCTCCCTGCTGATTCTGCCTTAGGCCTCGCAACAGGCTCGTGACAGCTCACACACAACTTCAGTTTTCTATGGTTCATTTACATGAAAACAGCCATGAACCTGGTACACTCGTTCACGTTTACTTTAGCAATAAAAATTCATTGTCATTTTATAAAACTAAACGGTTATCCCTGGGCCCCGGGGATACACTCACATTTATCCAAGCTCTGCACCGCCCGACCCGTGAAATGTGGCCCCTTCCCAGGAGCCTCGCACCTCACGTCCACAGCCTTGCTGCCTTTTCTGCTGCACCTCATCTCCAACCTGCTCGCAGCCCAATTTCCCTCAGCCCAGCCCCGCATCTACACTGGGCCCCACCTCTCACCTCCCTGCTGATTCTGCCTTAGGCCTCGCGACAGGCTCACGACAGCTCACACACAACTTCAGTTTTCAATGGTTCATTTACATGAAAACAGCCATGAACCTGGTACACTCGTTCACGTTTACTTTAGCAATAAAAATTCATTGTCATTTTATAAAACTAAAAACTGCCATTGAAAACACCTTCTTTAGAGAATATAAACAGGAACCACAACATAGGAGACATTCTGAAATGCAATAACCCTAAAAGGACATGATGATTGCAAGGGAAATGGTAGAAAAACTGTGCGGTGGGGCGAATAAAGGGTGATGATCATTCCAAAGAAAACAACACTACAAGAATTAATAAATATAAATACAATTAATTCCTTCTCACAGTCACAACAAAAACTTATTGTGGAATCCTCCTGTATTAGGCAAACCTTATACAAATAGATATTATACAACTGTTGTTAAGATTTAGGGCAAAAATTATCACTGCAAACAGTAGTGCTTCCTACCAATAAACTTTATTCACTCGGTGATTCCAACTTTTCCTATACTTAATATAAACTCTATAACACAAATTCCCACTTGCAGCACAGTTACAAAAATAGAAGAAAAACTAGGCCCTGGCCGGTTGGCTCAGCGATAGAGCATCGGCCTGGCGTGCGGGGGACCTGGGTTCGATTCCCGGCCAGGGCACATAGGAGAAGCGCCCATTTGCTTCTCTACCCCCCCTCCTTCCTCTCTGTCTCTCTCTTCCCCTCCCGCAGCCAAGGCTCCATTGGAGCAAAGATGGCCCGGGTGCTGGGGATGGCTCCTTGGCCTCTGCCCCAGGTGCTAGAGTGGCCCTGGTCAAGGCAGAGCGATGCCCCAGAGGGGCAGAGCATTGCCCCCTGGTGGGCAGAGCGTAGCCCCCTGATGGGCGTGCCAGGTGGATCCCGGTTGGGCGCATGTGGGAGTCTGTCTGACTGTCTCTCCCCGTTTCCAGCTTCTGAAAAATACAAAAAAAAGAAGAAGAAAAACTGTCAATGAAATATATTCAACACATCTCTCATTCAGAGACAATTGTCACTCCTTCAAAAATGATAGACATCCTGCTTCAAAAAAATCAGTAAGGACAGAACAAACCTTACATCAGTGGTAGTCAATCTGGTCCCTTCTGCCCACTAGTGGGCATTCCAGCTTTCATGGTGTGCAATAGTAAGTTGTTTTATAAATATTTTGTCTGCCAAACTTAGCAAAAATTCAACATAAAGTACTTGGTAAGTAATTATTATTATATGCTTTAACTTGCTGTAACTCTGCTTTATAAATTTTATAAAGTAAAGTTACTTCCCTACTTTATAAATCACCATTACTGAGGAACTGGTGGGAGGTTTGATAATTTTACTGCTAACAGAGATACAAAAGTGGGCGGTAGGAGCCCTGGCCGGTTGGCTCAGCGGTAGAGCATCGGCCTAGCGTGCGGGGGACCCGGGTTTGATTCCTGGCCAGGGCACACAGGAGAAGTGTCCATTTGCTTCTCCACCCCTCCGCCGCACCTTCCTCTCTGTCTCTCTCTTCCCCTCCCGCAGCCGAGGCTCCATTGGAGCAAAAATGGCCCAGGTGCTGGGGATGGCTCTGTGGCCTCTGCCTCAGGCGCTAGAGTGGCTCTGGTCGCAACATGGCGACCCCCAGGATGGGCAGAGCATCGCCCCCTGGTGGGCAGAGTGTCGCTCCATGGTGGGTGTGCCGGGTGGATCCCGGTCGGGCGCATGCGGGAGTCTGTCTGACTGTCTCTCCCTGTTTCCAGCTTCAGAAAAATGCCAAAAAAACAAACAAACAAAAAAAAACACAAAAGTGGGCGGTAGGTATAAAAGTTGACTACCTCTGCTTTATGTGGATTCTGCCTTGGTAGAGGATTTGCTCTACTGCGCACCTGCGCTAGGATGTCATTCCTGAGATGACCACACGAGGGCGCCAGGATATCACGCTGACGGCATATTTGAGAAGACCCACATTAGACTAGACACAGAGGTAACACATGGAAATGGTGTATCTTCCCCTCCTGGTCGTTATTCTAGAAATCCGCAACAAAAAATTAACTACAGAGCTCTTCTCGCTACAAGTTATCAAATGCAGTTCTCAATAACACACAAAATAAATTAAACTGGCGGTTACAATGCCATTGGAACTGAAACGTAATACAAACACTGCGCATGACACACAGTCTTCCCTGCACAGATGAGCAAGAAAGAAACCCTGACGGTCCCCCACTTTCTCAGTTTTCTTCAGAACCTACGTTAGCACATTGAATGCACCTCATCTGCACTCAGCCTTGGCGACCGCCTTCCTCAGAGCCCAGGGGGCTTTCCCCACGCCTCTTCCCACCGCGGGTCCTGACTGCACAGTACTGAGCCCACCCCGCACCTCTCTTCTCCCCGCCACCTCCTGCCTCCTTCCCGCGCGCCTCGGGCCTCAAGGACACGCCATGCCCCTCTCCGTTCTTCTAGGTTTCAGGGACCCATTCAAATAGGAAAAACCACGGACTTTATAAAACTAAAATCAACTATTTTAAAAAATCTATTCACATAATAAAAACACAAGCCAGAAATGGAAAGAACATCTTTACTCACCATGTACCTGATGAAACATTTCTGTTCCATAAACAGACAAAACCACAATGCATTTCTGATCTATACTCACATAGCACTCTAAAAGAAATAGCCCCACTCAGCAGCAACACCATAGCTGGATTATCAGGCTACTAATTGAGGAAGGAAAGACTAGGAGAAAGGCTCCAGGAACACGGACTCTCTCACTGTCGGAGCATATAAATGCTAATAGCCTCGACTGCCAACGAGACTAAAGCACAATACATGACATTGCCATAGAGACTTATCAACTGCAAACCTCCACCTGAGCGTGGAAAAGGGGCAAAACCCGGGGTACAGAGTCACCGACCAGGAAGAGGGAGAGAAAAGAAAAAGCAAGAAGATAACCTCTCAAAATCAAGAATAATCTGCAGACTTTATAACCTATCCCATTTTATTATATTTATTCGTTTGTTTCTCTTATCTTCATTCTTGATACTTTTTTTTTTCCTCCTCCAATTTGGCCGATTAACTCTCTACCGGTCTTACTCTCTCCTCTCCTTGAACTACACTACCCATAAGTGATACATCTCCCATTATCTTTTCTCTTCTCTTCCTTTCTCTCTATGAGGGTTGCACTCCAAAACCCTTAACTCTCTCTCTCTCTCTCTCCTTTCTTTTTTCTTCTTTTAGTGGTTCCTCTTTTTTTCTCTCTCTCTCTCTCTTTCTTTTCTCAATCTATATTAGTTTCTTCCTTTTTCCTTTACATCTCCTCACATTCAAACCTCAATAACAAACAAATTATCTTATCTGGGATTCAAACTTATGTTTGTGGCATTTTGGGGGGTTTTTACTTCACCTTTTTAACTCACTAGCAGTGCTCCCATCCCTAGCTCTCCATATTATCTAGTTCTTGTTCCACTAAATACAATAGTAATTTTTTAATTTGTTCCCCCATTTTTCCGTTTTCCTCTTAATCCTCTCATCATAACTCTTAGACAACCAACACCTAAAAGCAAATCATTTTATTCTTGACCCAAATTTTTTCCTTATTTGCTTTTTGTGGGTCCATACGCTCTTTTTTTTCTTTTTTCTTTCTTTTTTTTTTTTTTTTTTTTTTTTTGCCCCTTTATTACTTTTCCCCAATTCAGGCCCTCCATCACAGGCATTGTTTGTTATAATTCACAGTCCACCACAAGATTTTATCAAGAAAGAGGAGAGAGGAGAGGGGGGAGGAAAAAAAGGGGGGGAATAATTTTCTTTTTTTTTTTTTTTAAATTTTTATTTTATTTTATTTTTCTTTATTTCATTATTAATTTTTTCTTAAAAAAACAACTCTTTTTGATTTTTTTATTATTTTTTTAAACTTTTTATTCTTTATTAAATCTCATTAATACTATCAACAAACCCACCCTCAGATGCCATTAAGGAAGAGAAAATCGAATATCATGGATACAAAAGAAAGAGAGATAACACAGCTAGATGAGGAAAAATCTATGGAGAAAAAATTTAATATATTGGAAACCTTGGAGCTAAATGACAGAGAATTCAAGATAGAAATCCTAAAAATCCTCCGAGATACACAAGAAAACACAGAAAGGCAATTTAGGGAGCTCAGAAAACAACTCAATGAACACAAAGAATATATGTCCAAGGAAATTGAAACTATAAAAACAAATCAAACAGAGATGAAAAACTCAATTCACGAGCTGAAAAACGAAGTAACAAGCTTAGCTAATAGAACAGGTCAGATAGAAGAGAGGATTAGTGAAATAGAAGACAAGCAACTTGAGGCACAACAGAGAGAAGAAGAAAGAGACTCAAAAATTAAAAAAAATGAGATAGCCCTACAAGAATTATCTGACTCCATCAAAAAGAATAACATAAGAATAATAGGTATATCAGAGGGAGAAGAGAGAGAAAATGGAATGGAGAACATACTCAAACAAATAATAGATGAGAACTTCCCAAGCCTGTGGAAAGAACTAAAGCCTCAAGTTCGAGAAGCAAACAGAACTCCAAATTTTCTTAACCCCAACAAACCTACTCCAAGGCATATCATAATGAAATTGACACAAACCAACAGCAAAGAAAAAATTCTCAAGGCAGCCAGGGAAAAGAAGAATACAACATATAAAGGAAGGCCCATTAGATTATCATCAGATTTCTCAGCAGAAACTCTACAAGCTAGAAGAGAGTGGACCCCAATATTTAAAGTCCTGAAAGAGAGGAACTTTCAGCCACGAATACTATACCCATCAAAGCTATCCTTCAAATATGAAGGAGAAATAAAAACATTCACAGATACAGAAAAGATGAGGGAATTTATCATCAGTAAAAAGTAAAAGTAGAAGAACACAATAAAACCAAATTTAAACTGTGACAACAACAAAAAGAAAGAGGGGGAGAAGATGGAGATTAACAGTAGCAAAGGACAATGGAGTGCAAAAGTACTCACAAAATAGTTCACTACAATGAACAGGGTAGGGACCCTTTTCATTATTCAAAGGTAACCACCATTGAAAAAAACCACCACAGAAGCACATGAGATAAAAAAGTTAGCAACAGTGGAAAGATGTATGGAATACAATCAAATAAAAACAAAAGATAGAAAAACAAAAGAGAAGGATCAAACAAGACACAAAACTAACAGAAAGCAAGATATAAAATGGCAATAGGGAACTCACAAGTATCAATAATTACACTAAATGTAAACGGATTAAACTCACCAATAAAAAGGCACAGAGTAGCAGAATGGATTAAAAAAGAAAATCCAACTGTATGCTGCCTACAGGAAACTCATCTAAGTAACAAGGATAAAAACAAATTCAAAGTGAAAGGCTGGAAAACAATACTCCAAGCAAATAACATCCAAAAAAAAGCAGGTGTAGCAATACTCATATCGGATAATGCTGACTACAAGACAGGAAAAGTACTCAGAGACAAAAATGGCCATTTCATAATGGCTAAGGGGACACTGAATCAAGAAGACATAACAATTCTTAATATATATGCACCAAACCAAGGAGCACCAAAATATATAAGACAGCTACTTATTGATCTTAAAACAAAAACTGACAAAAATACAATCATACTTGGAGACCTCAATACACCGCTGACGGCTCTAGATCGGTCATCCAAACAGAGAATCAACAAAGACTTAGTGGCCTTAAACAAAACACTAGAGCACCTGGATATGATAGACATCTACAGGACATTTCATCCCAAAGTGACTGAGTATACATTTTTCTCTTGTGTACATGGATCATTCTCAAGAATTGACCATATGTTGGGCCACAAATACAACATCAGCAAATTCAGAAAAATTGAAGTTGTACCAAGCATATTTTCTGATCATAAAGCCTTGAAACTAGAATTCAACTGCAAAAAAGAGGAAAAAAATCCCACAAAAATGTGGAAACTAAACAACATACTTTTAAAAAATGAATGGGTCAAAGAAGAAATAAGTGCAGAGATCAAAAGATATATACAGACTAATGAAAATGACAATACGACATATCAGAATCTATGGGATGCAGCAAAAGCAGTGATAAGAGGGAAGTTCATATCACTTCAGGCATATATGAACAAACAAGAGAGAGCCCAAGTGAACCACTTAACTTCACACCTTAAGGAACTAGAAAAAGAAGAACAAAGACAACCCAAAACCAGCCGAAGAAAGGAGATAATAAAAATCAGAGCAGAAATAAATGAATTAGAGAACAGAAAAACTATAGAAAAAATTAATAGAACAAGGAGCTGGTTCTTTGAAAAGATCAACAAAATTGACAAACCCTTGGCAAGACTTACCAAGGAAAAAAGAGAAAGAACTCATATAAACAAAATCCAAAATGAAAGAGGAGAAATCACCACGGACACCGTAGATATACAAAGAATTATTGTAGAATACTATGAAAAACTTTATGCTACTAAATTCAACAACCTAGAAGAAATGGATAAATTCCTAGAAAAATACAACCTTCCTAGACTGAGTCAAGAAGAAGCAGAAAGCCTAAACAGACCTATCAGTAGAGAAGAAATAGAAAAAAACATTAAAAACCTCCCCAAAAATAAAAGTCCAGGCCCTGACGGCTATACCAGCGAATTTTATCAAACATTCAAAGAAGACTTGGTTCCTATTCTACTCAAAGTCTTCCAAAAAATTGAAGAAGAAGCAATACTTTCAAACACATTTTACAAAGCCAACATAACCCTCATACCAAAACCAGGCAAGGATGGCACAAAAAAAGAAAACTACAGACCAATATCTCTAATGAATACAGATGCTAAAATACTAAACAAAATACTAGCAAATCGAATACAACAACATATTAAAAAAATAATACATCATGATCAAGTGGGATTCATCCCAGAATCTCAAGGATGGTTCAACATACGTAAAACGGTTAACGTAATACACCATATCAACAAAACAAAGAACAAAAACCACATGATCTTATCAATAGACGCAGAAAAGGCTTTCGATAAAATACAACACAATTTTATGTTTAAGACTCTCAACAAAATGGGTATAGAAGGAAAATATCTCAACATGATAAAGGCCATATATGATAAACC
Organism: Saccopteryx leptura; assembly: GCF_036850995.1. Taxonomy (NCBI): domain Eukaryota; kingdom Metazoa; phylum Chordata; class Mammalia; order Chiroptera; family Emballonuridae; genus Saccopteryx; species Saccopteryx leptura. The sequence goes on from NW_027095720.1 coordinate 146,513, forward strand.
ATCAGCTAACATCATATTAAATGGCACTAAACTGAAGGCTTTCCCCCTTAAATCAGGAACAAGACAGGGTTGTCCACTCTCTCCACTCTTATTTAATGTGGTACTAGAGGTTCTAGCCAGAGCAATCAGACAAGACAAAGAAATAAAAGGCATCCATATCGGAAAAGAAGAAGTAAAGGTATCACTTTTTGCAGATGATATGATACTATACATCGAAAACCCCAAAGAATCCACAAAAAGACTACTAGAAACAATAAGCCAATACAGTAAGGTCGCAGGATACAAAATTAACATACAGAAGTCAATAGCCTTTCTATATGCCAACAATGAAACAACTGAGAAGGAACTCAAAAGAATAATCCCCTTCACGATTGCAACAAAAAAAATAAAATACTTAGGAATAAACAT
>NW_027095721.1:0-53072 GCF_036850995.1 Saccopteryx leptura
TAAAACATAGATTTCCCTAAAACATAAGTATGCAACGAGATGCAAAGTAAAAAATGGGAAAAGACACATCGGTGATGCAAAAGCCGTTTGACAGTTTCTTGTTATATGTACTAGCTTTTAATTTAAAAAGGTACATTAGATAGCAGCAGAGAAAGACATTTTTCTGGTGACATTTACATAGCTGTTATTTTCAAGACATCCATGAGATGGCAGCAGAAAAGTTCATTTGTTTTTTTCTAGAAATGCCCATGGCTGAGTTAACCTAAATGTGTGCAAAACGCAGCAGCAATCATCCTGGCTGAATGGCTCACTTAGCTGGAGCATTGTCTTGTAATGCACAGGTGGCTAGTTCAGTCCTTAGCTGGGGCACATACAGAAACAGATCAATGTTTCTGCCTCAACCTTACCACCTTCCTCTCTCAGGATTCAATAAAAATAAAAAATTAAAAAATTGAAAAAAATAAAGTAAAAAAAAAGGCAACAGAAAACATTTTTTTCTGCCCACAGCATTGACTAGAATCCAGACATGCTATTCATTCCGATTTTAAAACCTTTACATGCCTCACCTAACTTAATGTTCCCATTTGCCAAATGAGAGAGAGAGGATTGTTATCTGCATTTCACAGGTATTTGAACTAAAGACCTATTCTAAACTAATTTAAAACCCAGAAACAATGGTCCTCGATGGGCCAGAAGAGTGTACACACAGGGTATCCTGGACACATACAGCCATCAAATTAGTCCTCGCAATTTTTGCATACTGATTTATTTAAGAACACCTGCACATAAGCTAAAGGTCCAGCTTGTCAAGCACTCAACCAAGGTGAAGTTGGGGTGGAAATTTGGCAGAAAATGAAATAGAATAGGATAGGATAGGATAGGATAGGATAGGATAGGATAGGATAGGATAGGATAGGATAGGATAGGATAAGAGGGCAGTGAGGAGGTGGCCTGGCCCTTCCCAGGATCCAAACCAACAACAGATCCCTTTAAGAGTGCCCTGCCAACTTCTACAGTCTCCCTCTCTGATGGCATTTTAAAATCTGTTCTTCAGTCCAGAGCACTGGTCTGCTTCTACTGATGTGTCCTTCCTTTGAGGCTTCACCTGACAAAAGCTTCCTACAGGCTCAGAATTAACATGAGAGCTGACTTCTGGCTCCAACAACTAGAAGCAAAGAAATAAAAACTCAGTCTATTCCTCTGACAAATGGTGGAACCACTCCCAATCAGGTGGCTGTGAGGATTCAGGAAAGCAGTGCTTGTTAGCTCCTGGAAAACATGTGACCAGCACTTTTACTCTTTGCTATTTTGACCCATGTCTCATACAACATTTCTATCAGTTCCCTCCTCTCTGTAGCCACAACCACATAGCATGTGAGACCTTGGAGCTCAGGATGGCCCCTTTACACTCTCTCCTCACCATTCCCAGCTGACGTTCAGGCCAATAATAAACTTATCTGACCAAGCACCTGGAAGCCCAAGCTTAGCTGGGGACACGCTCCCAGTCCTTGCACTCTCACAAACTCTTCATTCCTTGGAAACCACAGTCTGACAAGGGACACTGAGGGGCCACATGAAAAGGACAGGTATCTGGAGGAAAATGGAAAGACTCAGTGCTCATAACCTCTACCATAATTATGACTTGCTCGTGACCTTCTCTAGAAGCAAAGTATTTATGGCACAGAGGGGTCTAACCCACAGGTCTCTGGGCTGATTTTTCTAAACTCTTTCTTGGAATCTAATTTGAAATTCTCAAGATGTAGCAGTAATTAATATGGCTTTATTCAGGTCCCTGTAAAGATTAATTTTTAAAACTTACAAATTTTTAAAAATGAATTAATTTTAAATGTTTTTATTTATTAAGTTTAGAAACAGAAGACAGAGAAGTGTGGAGAGGAGCAGAAAGCATCGATTGGTAGTTGCTTCTCCTATGTTCCTTGGCAGCAAACTGTGAATAGGCATAGGATTCATAGTCACTTAATGGAAAATTTTTCATTGCTCCACTGTCCCATAGTAGGGACTTTCCTGTCCTCATGAATCCATATGGTTCCCTTGGGCTGAAAACCAAGAGCATTCTTGAAGGCTTATTTCCTCCTCATGTCCCCTGTTCAAGTGCCATTTGTTGTTGTTTTTTGGGATTTATGAAAATTATCCACAAAAATGAGGCAGCAACAATACTTCAAGTGTAGGACCATAATTTCCCCAGTACTGAGGTGCCACAGAGAAATCAGATCTCCAATTTATTCAGCAGAAACTTAACATCATGCATGAGGAACTAACAAGCAGAATTCAGTGTTCAATTATATTATTTAGTTTTGAAAAATTAATTATATTTCTCTTGCCCTTTCTGAGACATAACACCAAATTATCTTCTGTCTGTATCCTGACCTGCAGAAAGTTCCAGCAGGGACAAGTATCATTTACTTGAGGCCTTCCATGGATGTGCAACTGCCTTTAGTCATGTATGATTGGTCTCACAATTTACTTCCTCAGGATGGGAATGGAAAATCACTTGGCGCTTTGGCTTTCCTGTAACAAATAACTGCCTGCTCATAGCAAGCTACATGGGGAAAACAAGCTTCCTAAGAGCCCCTCCATCTTTTTCTTACTCCCTATCTTACCTTGCCATTAAAGAAGTTAAAGGGGAGTTTTCACATTCAACCTAACAGAAAAGATGGTCATTCGAGAGCTGACTTTTTCAGTAGGAAATGCTTTAAACTCTAGAATGTGAGCAAATATTTTCCCCATACCAGTACACTGAGACATGAAGAAGAACACAGAAAACATTGTGACACTATGTATTCATTGGTGTATACCTCTATATTACTCCTCAATCCTCAGTGGTTAACTCACTGCATTAATGGCCTGTGGTTTCTACAATCCCAGGCCAATCATTCTGGTTCCAGAATAAACTTTCCACATGTGTTTTTCACCCAGGTTGGGACAATTGCAGTGTATGCAGACACTTTGGATTGTCATGAGCCTGGGCTGAGGAAGGGTCTTAATGACAGTCAGTAAATGAACAGAATGAAGAACAATAAGCACCCACAATGCAAGGAAAGTTTTAAAAAGCAAAATAAAACACAGAAGCTTGTACAACTAGATAAGAGGTGTATTCCATTATGAAGATACAATAATAAAAACAGTAGGGTAATGACACATGAAAAGACCAAATGACAAAACAGAAAAAAATGCCCAGTAATACCTGCACATCCTTGGACCTGGCCAGTTGGCTCAGCGGTAGAGCATTGGCCTGGCGTGCGGGGGACCCGGGTTCAATTCCCAGCCAGGGCACATAAGAGAAGTGCCCATTTGCTTCTCCACCCCCCTCTCCTTCCTCTCTGTCTCTCTCTTCCCCTCCCACAGCCAAGGCTCCATTGGAGCAAAGATGGCCCGGGCACTGGGGATGGCTCCTTGGCTGCTGCCCCAGGTGCTAGAGTGGCTCTGCTCTCGGCAGAGCGATGCCCCAGAGGGGCAGAGCATCGCCCCCTGGTGGGCAGAGCGTAGTCCCTGGTGGGTGTGCTGGGTGGATCCCGGTCGGGCGCATGCGGGAGTCTGTCTGACTGTCTCTCCCTGTTTCCAGCTTCAGAAAAATACAAAAAAAAAAAAATACCTCCACATCTATATGAAAATTTTGTTTGAGATATCTTTTTAATTGCATGGAAATAATATGCATTTTATAATAAATACTGTGAAAAATGTAAATAAAAATATTGGAGCCTTATATCATAACCTTGACCAAACTCCATTCCTTTTAGATTTTAATGACTATTCATTACTAATATAGGACATGGAGTCACCTAAATCCTAAAACATAGAGGACAGAGATGGACTAAGTTTGGTTGAGGCCTCGGGTGCAGAAGAAAATCCTGGGCCCCTTGTCATTAGAAAAAACTGTCAAGTTGGGCACTTGTGAGGCCCTTCAGAAATTGGAGCACAGGGTACATGCCCAGTGTTTCCACCATTAAATCCACCTCTGATAAAGGTATAAAGAGATTGAAAATGAAAGAATGGGTAAAGGCACACAGGTGGTACAAAGGTAAGTTTACATTTTTTAGTATGTCAACAGTTATTTGTGGGATTACTATTTATGAATAATTGTGTTGTTTCCATATAAACAAATGTAAACAAATGTAAAGCTATTTGATAGAGTATTTTTAAATTTTGGAATAATGTTATATTTAAAAACATTCCTTATCTTCTTTTTTTTTTAAATGAGATGAGGTCAGATAGAAAGACAGAGTCACACATGTACCCTGACCGGGATCCATATGGCAATCCCCATCTGGGGCCGATGCCCAGATCAACTGAGCTATTTTTAGCACCTGAGGTCAATGCTCAGACCAACTGAGCCACTGGCTGCGGGAGGGGAAGAGAGAGAGAGAGAGAAGGGAAAGGGAATTGGAGAGAAGCAGATGGTTGCTTCTCATGTGTGCCCTGGCCAGGGATCGAAACCGGGATGCCAGCACGCCAGGCAGATGCTCTATCCACTGAGCCAATTGGCCAGGGCCAAAAACATTCCTTATCTTCTAGAGACACTTACTGAAGTCTTAGAGATGAAATGCTATAATGTCAAAGATAGCTTTAAAAATACCCAGAGCAGAAGCAGGGTCAGGGGAGGGAGGTGAAGACAAGACGGGACTGCCCATTTGCTCGATGGGGCTGATGATCCTTTAAGTGTTTCGGTTTCTTTATAACTAAAAAACATGATGGGGAAAGGAAAACACAGTGCCTTTTTCCTACTTTTTCCTTTCTATTCATTTCTTCTTTTCTCGTTTTACTTTTCCTCCCATTTAATCCTCAATCACGAACAAATTATTTAATTTGGGACTCAAGGTTTTTTTTTTTCTTTTTCGCTTTTGTTTTTGTTTTTTATTTTCTGTTTATTTTTGTAGCATTTTGGGTACTTTTACGTTGTTTTTTAACTCACTAGCATTCCTCCCAACCCAAGGTCTCCATTGTATTTAGTCTTCACTCCACTTAATACAACAGATTTCTACTTATTATTTTTATTTTTTTTCTTCTTTATTATTCTTTTTTTTTTTACTCCTTTTTTCTGGTTCCCTCTTATCCCTCTCATTATATCTCTTAGTCGATCATCACTTATAAGCAAATCATCTTATGCTTGTCTAAGATTTTCTTCTTCTTCTTTTTTTTTTTTTTGCATTTAGTAGGTCCCTACCCCATTTTTTTGCCCCTTGAACTCTTCACCCCAAATCAGGCCCTCCATTATAGGCAGTTTTTGTTCCATTTAGCATAATGTAATTCACAGGTCATCACAATATTTCCCTGAGGAGGGGAGAGGAGGGAAAGAGAAGAAAGAAAAAAGGGGGAAATAATAAATTATTACTGTTTTTTTTTGTGGGGTGTTTTACCTTTTTTTTTTTTTTACTTTTTCCTCTTTATTAATTCTAATTAGTGCTATCAACAAGACCACCCTCAGATGCCAATAAAAAAGAGGAAATCGAATATTATGGATACAAAAGATAGAGAGGTAACACAAATAGATGAAATAGATATGGAAATATCTATGGAGAAAAGACTTAACATATTGGAATCCTTGGAGCTAAATGACAGAGAATTTAAAATAGAAATCTTAAAAATACTCAGAGATATACAAGAAAACACAGAAAGGCAATTTAGGGAGATCAGAAAACAACTCAACGAACACAAAGAATATATTACCAAGGAAATTAAAACTATAAAAACAAATCAAACAGAAATGAAAAACTCAATTCACGAGATGAAAAACGAGGTAACAAGCTTAGCTAACAGAACAGCCCAGATAGAAGATAGGATTAGTGAAATAGAAGACAAGCAACTTGAGGCACAACAGAGAGAAGAAGAAAGAGACTCAAAAATAATAAAAAATGAGAAAGCCCTACAGGAATTGTCTGACTCCATCAGAAAGAATAACATAAGAATAATAGGTATATCACAGGGAGAAGAGAAAGAAAATGGAATGGAGAATATACTCAAACAAATAATAGATGAGAACTTCCTAAGCCTGTGGAAAGAACTAAAGCCTCAAATTCAAGAAGCAAACAGAACACCGAGTTTTCTTAACCCCAACAAACCCACTCCAAGGCACATCATAATAAAGATGACACAAACCAATGACAAAGAAAAAATTCTCAAGGCAGCCAGGGAAAAGAAGAGTACAACATATAAAGGAAGGCCTATTAGAATATCATCAGATTTCTCAGCAGAAACTCTACAAGCTAGGAGTGGACCCCAATATTTAAAGCCCTGAAAGAGAGGAACTTTCAGCCAAGAATACTATACCCATCAAAGCTATCCTTCAAGTATGAAGGAGATATAAAAACATTCACAAATACAGAAAAGATGAGACAATTTATCAGCAGAAAGCCCTCACTCCAGGAAATAATAAAGGGGGTTTTCCAACCAGATTCAAAGAACAAAAGAAAACAAAACCACAAGTAACAGCTCCACCAAGAATACAATAAAACCGAACTTAAACTGTGACAACAAAAGAAAAAAAAGGGGGGAGAAGATGGAGATTAACAGTAGCAAAGGACGATGAAGTGCAGAAATACTCATAAGATAGGGTACTACAATGAATATGGTAGGTACCCTTTTTATTACTTAATGGTAACCACCCTTGAAAAAACCACCACAAAACACTTGACTTAAAAAAGGTAGCAACAGAGGAAAGAAGTATGGAACACAAACAAACAAAAACAAATGATAGAAAAACAAAAGAGAAGAATCAAACAAGATACAAAACTAACAGAAAGCAATTTATAAAATGGCAGTAGGGAACCCACAAGTGTCAATAATTACACTAAATGTAAATGGATTAAACTTACCAATAAAAAGACACAGAGTAGCAGAATGGATTAAAAAAGAAAATCCAACTATATGCTGCCTACAAGAAACACATTTAAGCAACAAGGATAAAAACAAATTCAAAGTGAAAGGCTGGAAAACAATACTCCAAGTAAACAACACCCAAAAAAAAGCAGGTGTAGCAATACTCATATCTGATAATGCTGACTACAAGACAGAAAAATTACTCAGAGACAAAAATGGTCATTTCATAATGATTAAGGAGACATTGAATCAAGAAGACATAACAATCCTTAATATATATGCACCAAACCAAGGAGCACCAAAATATATAAGACAGCTACTTATTGACCTTAAAACAAAAACTAACAAAAATACAATCATACTTGGAGACCTCAATACACCGCTGACGGCTCTAGATCGGACATCCAAACAGAGAATCAATAAAGATATAGTGGCCTTAAACGAAATACTAGAACACCTGGATATGATAGACATCTACAGGACACTTCATTCCAAAGCGACAGAGTATACATTTTTCTCTAGTGTACATGGAACATTCTCAAGAATTGACCATATGTTGGGCCACAAAGACAATATCAGCAAATTCAGAAAAATTGAAATTGTACCAAGCATATTCTCTGATCATAAAGCCTTGAAACTAGAATTCAACTGCAAAAAAGAGGGGGGAAAACCCACAAAAATGTGGAAACTAAACAACATACTTCTAAAAAATGAATGGGTCAAACAAGAAATAAGCGCAGAGACCAAAAGATATATACAGACAAATGAAAATGAAAATATGACATATCAGAATCTCTGGGATGCAGCAAAAGCAGTAATAAGAGGAAAGTTCATATCACTTCAGGCCTATATGAACAAACAAGAGAGAACCCAAGTAAACCACTTAACTTCACACCTTAAGGAACTAGAAAAAGAAGAACAAAGACAACCCAAAACCAGCCGAAGAAAGGAGATAATAAAAATCAGAGCAGAAATAAATAAAATAGAGAACAGAAAAACTTTAGAAAAAATCAATAAAACAAGGAGCTGGTTCTTTGAAAAGATCAACAAAATTGACAAACACTTGGCAAGACTCACCAAGGAAAAAAGGCACAGGACTCAAATAAATAAAATCCAAAATGAAAGAGGAGAGATCACCACAGACATCATAGATATACAAAGAATTATTGTAGAATACTATGAAAAGTTATATGCCACCAAATACAACAATCTAGAAGAAATGAATAAATTCCTAGAACAATACAACCTTCCTAGACTGAGTCATGAAGAAGCAGAAAGCCTAAACAGACCAATCATCATGGAGGAAATAGAAAAAACTATTAAAAACCTCCCCAAAAATAAAAGTCCAGGCCCAGACGGTTATACTAGTGAATTCTATCAAACATTCAAAGAAGACTTGGTTCCTATTCTACTCAAAGTCTTCCAAAAATTTGAAGAAGAAGCAATACTTCCAAACATATTTTATGAGGCCAACATAACCCTCATACCAAAACCTGGCAAGGATGGCACAAAGAAAGAAAACTTCAGACCAATATCTCTAATGAATACAGATGCTAAAATACTAAACAAAATACTAGCAAATCGAATACAACAACATATTAAAAAAATAATACATCATGATCAAGTGGGATTCATCCCAGAATCTGAAGGATGGTTCAACATAAGTAAAACGCTTAACGTAATACACCATATCAACAAAACAAAGAACAAAAACCACATGATCTTATCAATAGATGCAGAAAAGGCTTTCGATAAAATACAACACAATTTTATGTTTAAGACTCTCAACAAAATGGGTATAGAAGGAAAATATCTCAACATGATAAAGGCCATATATGATAAACCATCAGCCAAAATCATATTAAATGGCATAAAACTGAGGACTTTCTACCTTAAATCAGGAACAAGACAGGGTTGTCCACTCTCTCCACTCTTATTTAACATGGTGCTAGAAGTTCTGGCCAGAGCAATCAGACAAGACCAAGAAATAAAAGGCATCCATATTGGAAAAGAAGAAGTAAAGGTATCACTTTTTGCAGATGATATGATCCTATACATCGAAAACCCGAAGGACTCTACAAAAAGATTATTAGAAACCATAAACCAATACAGTAAGGTCGCAGGATACAAAATTAACATACAAAAGTCCATAGCCTTTCTATATGCCAACAATGAAATATTAGAAAACGAACTCAAAAGAATAATCCCCTTCACGATTGCAACAAAAAAAATAAAATACCTAGGAATAAACATAACAAAGAATGTAAAGGACTTATATAACGAAAACTACAAGGCATTATTTAGAGAAATACTAAAAGACACAATGAGATGGAAAAATATTCCTTGTTCTTGGATAGGAAGAATAAATATAATTAAAATGGCCATATTACCCAAAGCAATATATAAATTTAATGCAATTCCCATCAAAATTCCTATGAGATTTTTTAAAGAAATGGAACAAAAAAATCATCAGATTTATATGGAACTATAAAAAACCCCGAATAGCCAAAAAAATCCTAAGGAAAAAGAATGAAGCTGGGGGCATTACAATACCTGACTTTAAACTATATTATAGGGCCACGACAATCAAAACAGCATGGTATTGGCAGAAAAATAGACACTCAGACCAATGGAACAGAATAGAAAGCCCAGAAATAAAACCACATATATATGGTCAAATAATCTTTGATAAAGGGGCCAACAACACACAATGGAGAAAAGAAAACCTCTTCAACAAATGGTTTTGGGGAAACTGGAAACCACTTGCAAAAGAATGAAACTCGACTACAGCCTGTCCCCATGTACAAAAATTAATTCAAAATGGATCAAAGACCTAAATATAAGACCTAAAACAATAATGTACATAGAAGAAGACATAGGTACTAAACTCATAGATCTGGGTTTTAAAGAACATTTTATGAACTTGACTCCAATGGCAAGAGAAGTGAAAGCAAAGATAAATGAATGGGATTACATCAGAATAAAAAGGTTTCTCTCAGCAAGAGAAACTGATATCAAAATAAGCAGACAGCCAACTAAATGGGAAATGTTATTTTCAAACAACAGCTCAGATAAGGGCCTAATATCCAAAATTTACAAAGAACTCATAAAACTCAATAACAAACAAACAAACAATCCAATAAAAAAATGGGAAGAGGACATGAACAGACACTTCTCCCAGGAAGAGATACAAATGGCCAACAGATATATGAAAAAGATGCTCAGCTTCATTAGTTATTAGAGAAATGCAAATCAAAACTACAATGAGATACCACCTCACCCCTGTTAGATTAGCTATTATCAACAAGACGGGTAAAAGCAAATGTTGGAGAGGCTGCGGAGAAAAGGGAACTCTCATCCACTGTTGGTGGGACTGTAAAGTAGTACAACCATTATGGGGGAAAGTATGGTGGTTCCTCAAAAAACTACAAATAGAACTACCTTATGACCCAGCAATCCCTCTACTGGGTATATACCCCAAAACCTCAGAATCATTGATACGTAGACACATGTAGCCCCATGTTCATTGCAGCACTGTTCACAGTGGCCAAGACATGGAAACAACCAAAAAACCCTTCAATAGAAGACTGGATAAAGAAGATGTGGCACATATACACTATGGAATACTACTCAGCCATAAGAAATGATGACATCAGATCATTTACAGCAAAATGGTGCGATCTTGATAACATTATACGGAGTGAAATAAGTAAATCAGAAAAAAAAAAAGAACTACATGATTCCATACATTGGTGGAACATAAAAACGAGACTAAGAGACATAGACAAGAGTGTGGTGGTTACCAGGGGTGGGGGGAGGGAGGACATAAGAGGGAGGGAGGGAGAGAGTTAGGGGGAGGGGGAGGGGCACAGAGAACTAGATAGAGGGTGACGGAGGACAATCTGACCATGAGCGAGGGGTATGCAACATAATTTAATGACAAAATAACCTAGACATGTTTTCTTTGAATATATGTACCCTGATTTATTAATGTCATCCCATTAACATTAATAAAAATTTATTTTTAAAAAAAAAAGAATAGAATGGGAAGTCATTGAATGCAGGAACAAGAGTTCCTAGCACAGTGCCTGGTATATGATGATCACTTTCAAAGGCTTTATGAAAGCATGGCTGGATGTAAAGAAGAAAAATAAGTTGAACCGAGAGATTCTCAGAAAACAAACCACTAAGGATACACAATACCTTTACAAAAACTGCAAATTGGAATCAACGTTTATAGAAAATGCTCTGTACCAAATTATTCATTTGGACCTATACCGAGGCTTGATTCCCAAGATGCACACGAGGTGGCAGCAGAAAAGCACATGTAACAGAGACCATTATTTTATGTGCTATGGAGCAAGTTCCATCCAAAATCAGAGGATTGAAATGATACCAAGAATAATTGTTTCTTTTTCGACAATTAACGTTGAAAGAAGTAGTAGTTGTAACTAGAAATTCGTTATTTTACAAGTTATAAAACTTTCTTATAGATAGCCTTGGATTCATCATTGATAGATAACGCACAACACCCAACTGATGCATTTATCCAGATGAACTGATCTGAGCTGTTTTTCCCAAGGTGCACATGAGGTGGCAGCAGGGAAGCGCACTTGGAAAACATTTACCACAGATAATCCTGTATGTTGTTTCAAGCAAGTTTCAACTACCTCTAACCTTAGAAATGATATAAAGCATATTTCTTGTTGTCCTCACACTTAATATAGTAAACAATAATACAAATTAACTAAAAATCCCTTTTTTGAAGGTGAGGAAATAAACTCCTAAATAAACTCTTTCCGCTCAAAATCACAATTCAAGTTGCAAAATACCTTAAAATTAATGGAAATAAAAACTACATAAGAAACCTACGGAAAAATGTAGTGATGAATCTATTTTAGGGCAAGAAAACCTTAAAACACAGAGCTTTTCCGCCCATACTAAGAACCAGGATACTACTTAAAGTCCAGAGAACGTATAAGAAAAAATTTTCACAATGTGAGCAGGTGATGGTGCAGTGGTTAGAGCATGAGACTGGAATGTGGTGGACTCAGGTTTGAGATCCCAAGGTTGCCATCTTGAGTGTAGACTCATATGGTTTGAGCAAATCTCACAATCTTGAGCCCAAGTTCGCTGTCTAGAGCAAGTGGTCACTCTGTGAGATATAGTCCCCTGGTCAAGGCACATATGAGACAGGAGTCAATGAACAAGTAAGAGGTCACAACGAAAAACTGATGATTGATCTGTGAACTGACACATAATAAGACCTCTCTCTCTCTGTCTGTCTGTCCCTATCTATCCCACTCTCTGACTGTCTCCCTGGCTCTGGAAGAAAAAAAAGAAAAAAATAACTGTTCAAAGAGACATTTTGTGGGTAAATATCATATTTTCCCATGAATAAGACTCATCTTTTTTGAAAAATGTGGGGTTAGAAAACTGGGTGCGTCTTATTCAGTGGTTTTAGATTTTTACTTGCATTTCTCGTTTATTCGCTTTTGCTATCATTTACTCAAACTTTGAGCCCCACAAATAAGTTGCGCCTTATACAGGGAAGCTGCTTATACATGGGGGAATATGGTACTTTACAACCTTACCATTTATTTCCTCTTGGGGTGAGATTTTGTAAAACATAATTCATTCTTCTATGCAATTTAAGCTGCAAAAACAGCAACAAAAATGCTATTCTCATTTTTTTAATATATTTATTCATGTTAGAGGCAGGATAGAGGGGAAAAAAGACAGACAGAAAGTTAGAAATATCAATCTGTTTTTGTATGTGCCTTGACGCAGGAGCAAACCTATGATATTAGCGTATGGGTGTGATGTTTTAAAAACTGAACTCTCTGGTGAGAGCAAGCCATTGTCATTTGGTGAATAAATTTACTAGAGAAAACCAGAGGTAATTAAGAAGTAAAATAATAATATAGTCTGTTGTGGTGCCAAACCCAGAAGACTTTCATTTGCTCTTGAAATTCAAGGGCATAATCAGTAGTTCTAATTGTTTCGCACAAAGTGACCCCTTTTCTAACATGCACGTTCTCTTGTGCCATGGCAGCAATCCAGACTGAGGGACCTCCTAAGCTTTTGACATCATTAATTTAACTGAGCATTGGTCACTACATAGAAGCTAGGTTCTTTTGCTCACAGAACACCTCCCAGGGCCCTTGTTTCATTACTTCTTTATTTTCTCCGTTTTATACCTGAGAACACGCATTACTGAAAAACCAAGGCTTATGTCTCACCTCTGCCTTCTGAGAAATGGATATACTGAACCTCACCACAATAAATCATAACTGACACGGAAGATATTGCACTACCAAATTAAGTGCTTGTTAAACTTATGTTTATTTTATTTATGTATATTTTTCTCTTTCTGTCTACCCCATTACAGTGTAGTATTTCTAAAGACAGAAAGTGAGACTGTCTCATTCACTATAGGCAATCAGTGTCGAGCAAAGTCCCTGGAAATTAATCAAATACAATAAGGGTTTCTGGAATCAATGAATAGTCATTTCTATATGTACACAGATATTTACAAATCACAGACACTGTTGACACAGAGAGATATGCTCATGTGCAATGCACATTTATGCACACAGAGGTACACACACCCATCCTACCTGAGTATATATAAAACAGTGATATAATACATACACAAAGAATATGGAAAGAAAATGTCCTAATATTAACAGTAGATATATCTGCATGAAAATTTGTTGTTGTTGTTTTTTTGAGATCGTTTTTCTTGCACTTCTGCTATAAGAATACTTTTCTTATAATAAAATAGTTGTTAAAATTCAACATACTTGTCAAATCAAAGCACATCCTATTTTACAATACATGAATATGATTTATGTAAAAGTAGTTCAAAAAACAGAAGTTAAAAGAATAGAATGGGAAGTCATGGAGTGTAGGAACAAGAGTTCTTAGCACAGTGCCTGGTATATGATAGGCACTTTCAAAGGCTATATGAAAGCATGGCTGGAAGTAAAGAAGAAAAATAAGTTGAACCGAGAGATTTTAAGAAAACAAACCACTAAGGATACACAATACCATTACAAAAACGACAAATTGGAATCAATGTTTATAGAAAATGCTCTGTACCAAATTATTCACTTGGACATGTACCGAGGCTTGATTCCCAGGACGCACACGAGGGGGCGGCAGAAAAGCTCATGTAACAGAGACCATTATTGTATGTGCTATGGAGCAAGTTCCACCCAAAATCAGTGGATTGAAATGATACCAAGAATAATTCTTTCTTTCTCGACAATTAACGTTGAAAGAAGTAGTAGCTGTAACCAGAAATTCGTTATTTTACAAGTTATAAAACTTTCTTATAGATAGCCTTGGATTCAATATTGATAGATAACACACAACACCCAACTGATGTATTTATCCAGATAAACTGATCTCAGCTGTTTTTCCCAAGGTGCACACGAGGTGGCAGCATGAAAGCGCTTGGAAAACATTTACCACAGATAATCCTATATGTTGTTTCAAGCAAGATTCTACAACCTCTAACCTTCGAAATGATGTAAAGCATGATTCTTGTTGTCCTCACACTTAATATAGTAAACAGTAATACAAATTAATTAAAAATCTTTTTTATGAAGGTAAGGAAATTAACTCCTAAATAACCTCTTTCTGCTCAAAATCACAATTCAAATTGCAAAATACCTTAAAATTAATGGAAATAAAAAGTACATAAGAAAACCTATGGAAAAATGTAGTGATGAATCTATTTTAGGGCAAGAAAACCTTCAAACAGAGAGCCTTTCCACCCTTATTAAGAACCAGGATACTCAGGAACAAGACAGGGTTGTCCACTCTCTCCACTCTTATTTAATGTGGTACTAGAGGTTCTAGCCAGAGCAATCAGACAAGACAAAGAAATAAAAGGCATCCATATCAGAAAAAAGAAGTAAAGGTATCACTTTTTGCAGATGATATGATCCTATACATCGAAAACCCCAAAGAATCCACAAAAAGACTACTAGAAACAATAAGCCAATACAGTAAGGTCGCAGGATACAAAATTAACATACAGAAGTCAATAGCCTTTCTATATGCCATCAATGAAACAATTGAGAACGAACTCAAAAGAATAATCCCCTTCACGATTGCAACAAAAAAAAATAAAATACTTAGGAATAAACATAACAAAGAATGTAAAGGACTTATATAATGAAAACTATAAACCATTGTTAAGGGAAATCGAAAAAGATATAATGACATGGAAGAATATACCTTGTTCTTGGCTAGGAAGAATAAATATAATCAAGATGGCTATATTACCCAAAGCAATATACAAATTTAATGCAATTCCCATCAAAATTCCAATGACATTTTTTAAAGAAATAGAGCAAAAAATCATCAGATTTATATAGAACTATAAAAAACCCCAAATATCTAAAGCAATCCTAACTAAAAAGAATGAAGCTGGGGGCATTACAATACCTGAATTCAAACTATATTATAGGGCCACAACAATCAAAACAGCATGGTATTGGCAGAAAAATAGACACTCAGACCAATGGAACAGAATAGAAAGTCCAGAAATAAAACCACATATATATAGTCAAATAATTTTTGATAAAGGGGCCAACAACACACAATGGAGAAAAGAAAGCCTCTTCAATAAATGGTGCTGGGAAAACTGGAAAGCCACATGCAAAAGAATTAAACTGGACTACAGTCTCTCCCCCTGTACAAAAATTAACTCAAAATGGATCAAAGATCTAAACATAAGACCTGAAACAATTAAGTACATAGAAGAAGACATAGGTACTCAACTCTTGGACCTGGGTTTTAAAGAGCATTTTATGAATTTGACTCCACAGGCAAGAGAAGTGAAGGCAAAAATTAATGAATGGGACTACATCAGACTAAGAAGTTTTTGCTCAGCAAGAGAAACTGATAGCAAAATAAACAGAAAGCCAACTAAATGGGAAATGATATTTTCAAACAACAGCTCAGATAAGGGCCTAATATCCAAAAAATACAAAGAACTCATAAAACTCAACAACAAACAAACAAACAATCCAATAAAAAAATGGGAAGAGGATATAAACAGACACTTCTCCCAGGAAGAAATACTAAAGGCCAACAGATATATGAAAAGATGCTCATCTTCTTTAGCTATTAGAGAAATGCAAATCAAAACGGCAATGAGATACCACCTCACACCTGTTCGATTAGCTATTATTAGCAAGACAGGTAATAACAAATGTTGGAGAGGCTGTGGAGAAAAAGGAACCCTCATCCACTGTTGGTGGGAATGTAAAGTAGTACAAACATTATGGAAGAAAGTATGGTGGTTTCTCAAAAAACTGCAAATAGAACTACCTTACGACCCAGCAATCCCTCTACTGGGTATATACCACAAAAACTCAGAAACATTGATACGTAAAGACACATGCAGCCCCATGTTTATTGCAGCATTGTTCACAGTGGCCAGGACATGGAAACAACCAAAAATCCCGTCAATAGATGACTGGATAAAGAAGATGTGGCTCATATACACTATGAAATACTACTCAGCCATAAGAAATGATGACATCGGAACATTTACAGCAAAATGGTGGGATCTTGATAACATGATACGAAGCGAAATAAGTAAATCAGAAAAAACCAGGAACTGCATTATTCCATAGGTAGGTGGGACATAAAAGTGAAACCAAGAGACATTGATAAGAGTGTGGTGGTTACGGGGGGGAGGGGGGAATGGGAGAGGGAAAGGGGGAGGGGGAGGGGCACAAAGAAAACAAGATAGAAGGTGACAGAGGACAATCTGACTTTGGGTGATGGGTATGCAACATAATTGAACGACAAGATAACCTGGACTTTTTATCTTTGAATATATGTATCCTGATTTATTGATGTCACCCCATTAAAAAAAATAAAATAAATTAAAAAAAAAGAACCAGGATACTAATTGAAGTCCAGAGAAAGTAAATGAAAAAATGTTCACAACGTGAGTAGGCGATGGTGCAGTGATTAGAGCAATTGATTGGAAAGTGGTGGACTCAGGTTTGAGATCCCAAGTGTGCCATCTTGAGCGTGGGTTCATGTGGTTTGAGCAAAGCTCATCATCTTGTGCCCAAGGTCGCTGTCTAGAGCAAGCGGTCACTCTATGAGGTACAGCCACCTGGTCAAGGCACATATGAGACAAGAGTCTATGGACAAGTAATGGGTCACAAAGAAAAACTGATGATTAATCTGTGACCTGGCACATAATAAGAACTCTCTCTCTGTCTGTTTGTCCCTATCTATTCCTCTCTCTGACTCTCTCCCTGTCTCTGGAGAAAAAAAATGGAAAAAAGAAATGTTCACAGAGACATTTGCTGGGTGCATATCATACTTTCCCATGAATGAGACTCATCTTTTTTGAAAAATGTGGGGTTAGAAATCTGGGTGTGTCTTAAACAGTGGTTGTAGAATTTTTTACTTACACTTATTGGTTTTTCACATTTGATATCATTTACTCAAACTTTGAGCCCCCCCAAAAGGTGCACCTTATACAAGGAAGCTTCTTATACATGGGGAAAAATGGTACATTACAACCTTACCATTTATTTCCTCTTGGGGTGAGATTTTGTAAAACATAATTCATTCTTCAATGCAATTTAAGCTGCAAAAAAAAAAAAAAAAAAAAAAAAACAACAACAACAAAAAACCCATGCTCATTTTTTCTTTTATATATTTATTCATGTTAGAGGCAGGAAAATGGGGGAAAAAGACAGACAGAAAGTTAGAAACATCAATCTGTTTTTGTATGTGCCTTGACGCAGAAGCAAGCCTATGATGTTAG
Source organism: Saccopteryx leptura (assembly GCF_036850995.1). Lineage (NCBI taxonomy): Eukaryota > Metazoa > Chordata > Mammalia > Chiroptera > Emballonuridae > Saccopteryx > Saccopteryx leptura. The sequence continues at coordinate 17,648 of NW_027095721.1, forward strand.
CGTATGGGTGTGATGCTTTAAATACTGAGCTCTCTGGTGAGAGCAAGCCATATCTTTTGGTGAATAAATTGATTAGGGAAAACCAGAGGTAAATAAAAAATAAAATGATAATCTAGTCTGTTGTGGTGCCAACACCACAAGTCTTTTATTTGCACTTGAAATTCAAAGGCATAATAAGTATTTCTAATTGTTTAGCACAAAGTGACCCTTTCCTAACATGCACTTTCTTTTCTGCTGTGACAGCAATCCAGACTGAGAGACCTCCTAATCTTTGGACATCATTAATTTTACTGAGCATTGGTCACTACATAGAAGCTAAGTTCCTTTTCTCACAGAACAGCTCCCAGGGTCTTTGTTTCATTACATCGATATTTTCTCCGTTTTATTTGGGAGAAGACGCATTGCTGAAAATCCGAGGCTTATGTCTCAGCATTGCCTTCTGAGAAACGGATATACTGATCCTCACCACAACAAATCATAACTGACACCAAAGATATTGCACTACCAAATTAAGTGCTTGTTAAACTTATCTTTATTTTATTTATGTATATTTTTTTCTTTCTGTCTACCCCATTACAGTGTAGTATTAATAAAGACAGAAAGTGAGACTGTCTTATTCACTATAGGCAACCAGTGTGGAGTACAGTCCCTGGCAATTAATCAAATACAATAAGTTTTTTCTGATAGAATGAATAAATAATCATTTGCATATGTACACAGATATCCAATAATGACAGACACTGTTGACATAGAGAGTTATGCTCTTGTGCAATGCACATTTATGCACACAGATTTACTCACACCCAATATACCTGAGTATGTATACATACAGAAATATAATACGTACACAAAAAATAAAGAAATAAAATGTCCTAATATTAACAGTAGATATAGCTGTATGAAAATTAGTTGTTGTTATTTTTGAGATCATTTTTCTTGCACTTCTGCTATATGAATACTTTTTTATAATAAAAAAGCTGTTAAAATTCAACTTACTTGTCGAATCAAAGCACATCCTATTTTACAATACACGAAGTTGAATTTTCTAAAAGAAGTTCAAAAGACAGATGTTAAAAGAATAGAATGGGAAGACATTGAGTGCAAGGAGAAGAGTTCCTAGCACAGTGCCTGGTATATTATGGGCATTTTCAAAGGCTTTATGAAAGCATGGCTGGAAGTAAAGAAGAAAAATAAGTTGAACCGAGAGATTTTCAGAAAACAAAACACTAAGAATACACAAAACATTTACAGAAACGGCAAATTGGAATGAACGTTTATAGAAAATGCTCTGTACCAAACTATTTCATTGGACCTGTACTGAGGCTTGATTACCAAGATACACAAGTGGTGGCAGCAAAGAAGCACATGTAACAGAGACCATTATTGTATGTGCTATGGAGCAAGTTCCAGCCAAAATCAGAGGATTGAAATGGTACCAAAAATAATTCTTGCTTTTATGACAATTAACTTTGAAAGAAGTAGTATCTGTATCTAGAAATTCGTTATATTTACAAGTTATGAAACTTTCTTATAGATAGCCTTGGATTCAACATTGATAGATAACGCACAACACCCAACTGATATATTTATCAGATGAACTGATGTGAGCTGTTATTACCAAAGTACACACGAGGTGGCAGATGGGAAGTGCACTTGGAAAACATTTACCGCAGATAATCTTGTATGTTCTTTCAAGCAAGTTTCAACTACCTCTAACCTTAGAAATGATATAAAGCATGTTTATTGTTGTACTCACACTTAATATAGTAAACAGTAATACAAATTAATTAAAAATCTCTATTTTGAAGGTAAGGGAATTAACTCCTAAATAACCTCTTTCCGCTGAAAATCACAATTCAAGTTACAAAATACCTTAAAATTAATAGAAATAAAAATTACATAAAAAAACCTATAGAAAAATGTGGTGATGAAACTATTTTAGGGCAAGAAAGCCTTAAAACAAAGAGCCTTTCCACTCATACTAAGAACCAGGATATGAAATAAAATCCACAGAAAGTAAAAGAAAAATGTTCACTGTGTGAGCAGGCGATGCTGCAGTGGTTAGAGCAATTGACTGAAATGTGGTAAACTCAGGTTTGAGATCCCAAGGGTGCCATCTTGAGCGTGGGCTCATGTGGTTTGAGCAAAGCTCACCATCTTGAGCTCAAGGTTGCTGTATAGAGCAAACGATCACCTATGAGATATAGCCCCCTGGTCAAGGCACATATGAGACTGGAGTCAATGAAAAAATAAGGGGTCACAACGACGAAAAACTGATGATTGATCTGTGACCTGGCACATAATAAGAAGTCTCTCTCTGTCTGTCTGTCCCTATCTATCCCTCTCTCTGACTCTCTCCCTGTCTTTGGAAAAAAAAAAGAAAAAAAGTAATGTTCACAGAGACATTTTGTGGGTGTATATCATATTTTCCCATGAATGAGACTCATCTTTTTTGAAAAATGTGGGGTTAGAAAACTGGGTGCATCTTATTCAGGGATTGTAGAATTTTTTACTTACATTTCTTGTTTATTCGAATTGGCTATTATTTACTCAAACTTTGATCCCCCCAAATAAGGTGCATCTTATACAGGGAAGCTTCTTATACATGGGAAAATATGGTACTATACAACCTTATCATTTATTCCCTCTTGGGGTGAGATATTGTAAAACATAATTCATTCTTTTATGCAATTTAAGCTGCAAAAACAACAACAAAAATCCATTCTCGTTTTTTCTATTATATATTTATTCATGTTAGAGACAGGATAAAGGGGGGAAAAGACAGACAGACAGTAAGAAACATCAATCTGTTTTTGTATGTGCCTTGACTAATGGCCAAACATATGATATAAGCGGATGGGTATGATGCTTTATATACTAAGCTCTGATGTGAGAGCAAGCCATTGTCTTTTGGTGAATAAATTTACTAGAGAAAAACAGAGGTAATTTAACAATAAAATGATAATCTAGTCTGTTGTGGTGCCAACACCAGAAGACTTTTATTTGTTTTTGAAATTCAAGGGCATAATCAGTATTTCTAATTGTTTAGCACAAAGTGACCCCTCTTTTATTTATTTATTTATTTATTTATTATTAAATTTAATGCAGTGACATTGATAAATCAGGGTACATATGTTGAGAGAAAATATCTCTAGGTTATTTTGACATTTGATTGTGCTGTATACCCCTCCCCCAAATTTAAATTGTATTCTGTCACCTTCTATCTGGTTTTCTTTGTGCCCGTCCACTCCCCTAACCCCTCTCTCCTTCTTCACCCCCTCCCTCCTCCCCCAACCTCCCGCCCATGTTGCCATCACATTCTTGTTCATGTCTCTGACTCTCATTTTTATATCCCTTCTATGTATGGATTCATCTTTTTTTTTTTTTTCTGATTAACTTATTTTACTCCGTAAAATGTTGTCAAGGTCCATCCATGTTATTGTAAATGATCCGATGTCATCATTTCTTATGGCTGAGTAGTATGCCATAGTATATATGTACCAAAGCTTTTTAATCCACTCATCCTCTGAAGGACACTTGGGCTGTTTCCAGATCTTCGCTATTGTGAACAATGCTGCCACAAACATGCGGGTGCATTTCTCCTTTTGGAACCATTCTATGGTGTCCTTGGGGTATATTCCTAAAAGTGGGATAGCTGGGTCAAAAGGCAGTTCGATTTTCAGATTTTTGAGGAATCTCCATACTGTTTTCCACAGTGGCTGCACCAGTCTGCATTCCCACCAGCAGTGCAGGAGGGTTCCCTTTTCTCCACATCCTCACCAGCACTTATTCTGTGTTGTTTTGTTGATAAGCGCCATTCTGACTGGTGTGAGGTGATATCTCATTGTGGTTTTAATTTGCATTTCTCTAATGATTAGTGATGTTGAGCATTTTTTCATATGCCTGTTGGCCATCTGTATGTCCTCTTTGGAGAAGTGTCTATTCATCTCTTTTGCCCATTTTTGGATTGGGTTTTTTGTCTTCCTGGTGTTGAGTTTTACAAGTTCTTTATAAATTTTGGTTATTAACCCCTTATCAGACGTATTGTCAAATATGTTCTCCCATTGTGTAGTTTGTCTTTTTATTCTGTTCTTGTTGTCTTTAGCTGTGCAAAAGCTTTTTAGTTTGATATAGTCCCATTTGTTTATCCTGTCTTTTATTTCACTTCCCCGTGGAGATAAATCAGCAAATATATTGGTCCGAGAGATGTCCGAGAGCTTACTGCCTATGTTTTCTTCTAAGATGCTTATGGTTTCACGGCCTACATTTAAGTCTTTTATCCATTTTGAGTTTATTTTTGTGAGTGGTGTAAGCTGGTGTTCTAGTTTCATTATTTTGCAGGTAGCTGTCCAATTTTCCCAACACCATTTGTTAAAGAGGCTGTCTTTACTCCATTGTATTTCCTTACCTCCTTTGTCAAATATCAGTTGTCCATAGAACTGTGGGTTTATTTCTGGGTTCTCTGTTCTGTTCCATTGATCTATATGCCTGTTCTTATGCCAGTACCAGGCTGTTTTGAGTACAATGGCCTTGTAGTATAACTTGATATCAGGAAGTGTGATACCTCCCACTTTATTCTTCTTTTTTAAGATTGCTGAGGCTATTCGTATGCTCTTTTGGTTCCATATAAATTTTTGGAATATGTGTTCTATATCTTTGAAGTATGTCATTGGTAGTTTAATTGGTATTGCATTGAATTTATAGACTGCTTTGGGTAATATAGACATTTTAATGATGTTTATTCTTCCTAACCATGAGCACGGTATATGCTTCCACTTGTTTGTATCTTCCTTGATTTCTTTTATCAATGCTTTGTAATTTTCCGAGTACAAGTCTTTAGTCTCCTTGGTTAAGTTTACTCCTAGGTACTTAATTTTTTTGGTTGTAATTGTGAAGGGGGTTGTTTCCTTAATTTCTATTTCTGACTGTTCATTGTTGGTGTATAAAAATGCTTCTGGCTTCTGAGTATTGATTTTATATTCTGCCACTTTGCTGAATTTATTTATCAGGTCCAGTAGTTTTTTGACTGAGACTTTAGGTTTTTCTATATACAATATTATATCATCTGCAAATAATAGTTTTACTTCTTCTTTTCCAACTTGAATGCCTTTTATTTCTTCTTCTTGTCTGATTGCTGTGGCTAGGACTTCCAGGACTATGTTAAATAAGAGTGGTGAAAGGGGGAACCCCTGCCCTGTTCCTGATCTTAAGGGTATTGCTTTTAATTTTTTCCCATTGAGTATGATGTTGGCTGTGGGTTTCTCATAGATGGCTTTTATCATTTTGAAGTATGTTCCCTGTATTCCCACTTTGCTGAGAGTTTTGATCATGAATGGGTGCTGGATTTTATCAAATGCTTTTTCTGCATCTATTGAAATTATCATATGGTTTTTCTCCTTTTTGTTTATGTGATGAATCACATTGATTGATTTACAAATATTGTACCAGCCTTGCCTCCCCAGAATAAATCCCACTTGATCATGGTGTATGATTTTTTCCATATATTGTTGGATCCGGTTTGCTAATATTTTGTTGAGGATTTTAGCATCTATATTCATCAGAGATATTGGCCTATAATTTTCTTTCTTTTTGTTGTCTTTGCCTGGTTTTGGAATCAGAAATATGCTCGCCTCATAAAAGGAGCTTGGAAGTCTTCCTTCCTCTTGAATTTTTTGAAATAGTTTGAGAAGGATAGGAGTTAGTTCTTCTTTGAATATTTGGTAGAATTCTGTTGTGAAGCCATCGGGCCCTGGACTTTTCTTTGTTGGGAGTTTTTTGATAACTGTTTCGATCTCCTTTGTTGTAATCGGTCTGTTTAGGTTTTCTGATTCTTCCAGATTGATTTTTGGAAGATTGTATGTTTCAAGGAATTTGTCCATTTCATCTAGGTTGTCTAGTTTTTTGGCATACAGTTCTTCATAGTATTTTCTTACAATATTTTTTATTTCTGTTGTGTCAGTTGTTATTTCTCCTCTCTCATTTCTAATTTTATTTATTTGAGTCCTCTCTTTCTTTTTCTTGGTGAGTCTACTTAAAGGTTCATCAATCTTGTTTACCTTTTCAAAGAACCAGCTCCTAGTTTCATTGATCCTCTGTATTGTTTCTTTAGCCTCTAAGTCATTTATTTCTTCTCTGATCTTTATTATTTCCTTCCTTCTACTACATTTGGGCTTTACTTGCTGTTCTTTTTCTAATTCTTTTAGATGCAGGGTTAAGTTGTTTATTTGAGCTTTTTCTAGCTTCTGCAAGTGTGCTTGTAGTGCTATGAACTTCCCTCTCAGCACTGCTTTCGCTGTGTCCCATAAATTTTGAGTTGTTGTATGCTCATTGTCATTTGTTTCTAGGAATTTTTTTATTTCTACTTTGATCTCATTCTTAATCCATTCATTATTTAACACCCTATTCATTATTTAAACCCTGCTATTTAGTTTCAATATGTTTGAGAATTTTTGAGCTTTTCTGCTGTGATTCATTTCTAGTTTCATACCGTTGTGGTCGGAGAAAGTGCTTGATATGATTTCAGTCTTTTTAAATTTGTTGAGAGCACTTTTGTGCCCTAACATGTGGTCTATCCTAGAGAATGTACCATGAGCACTTGAAAAGAATGTATATTCTGCTGCTTTAGGGTGAAAGGTTCTGAAGATATCTATTAAGTCGAGTTGATCTAGTGTTTCCAATAAGTCTGCTGTTTCTTTGTTAATTTTCTTTCTTGAGGATCTATCTAGTGATGTTAGTGGGGTATTGAAATCCCCTAGTATTATAGTATTGCTGCTGATCTCGCCCTTTAAATCCATCAAAGTCTGTTTTATATATTTGGGTGCTCCTATATTAGGTGCATAGATATTTATAATAGTTATATCTTTTTGTTGGATTACTTTCTTTATCATTATGTAGTGGCCTTTATCTCTTACTATATCCTTTGTTTTAAAGTCCAATTTGTCTGATATAAGTATTGCTACCCCAGCTTTTTTTTCATTTCCGTTTGCATGAAATGTTTTTTTCCATCCTTTTACCTTCAATCTATGTGTGTCTTTTGTTCTAAGGTGTGTCTCTTGCAGACAACATATGTATGGGTCCTGTTTTCTTATCCACGCAGCTACCCTATGTCTTTTGATTGGATCATTTAATCCATTTACATTTAAGGTTATTATTGATATGTAGTTGTTTATTTCCATTTTCTTCTTTAAAGGTGTATTCCTTTTTTTGCTATATTTTTTCCAACTTTGATCTGTTTACAACAGGCCCCTTAACATTTCCTGCAGCATTGGTTTGGTTGTAATGAATTCCTTGAGTTGTTTTTTGTCTGGGAAGCTTTTTATTTCTCCTTTGATTTTAAACGATAGCCTTGCTGAATAAAGTAGTCTTGGTTGCAGGTTCTTGTTCTGCATTACTTTGAATATTTCTTGCCATTCCCTTCTGGCCTCAAGTGTTTCTGTTGAGAAGTCAGATGTCATCCTTATGGGGGCTCCTTTGTAGGTGATAACTTTTTTTTCTCTTGCAGCTTTTAATATTTTCTCTTTATCGCTTAGCTTTGGTATTTTAATTATGATGTGTCTTGGTGTAGGTTTCTTTGGGTTTCTCTTTAATGGAGTCCTTTGTGCTTCTTGGACTTGTGAGAGTTTCTCTTGCATTAATTTAGGGAAGTTTTCAGCTATGATATGATTGAACAAAGTCTCTATCCCTTGTTCTTTTTTTTCTTCTTCAGGAACCCCTATGATGCGGATGTTATTTCTCTTCATGTTGTCACAGAGCTCTCTAAGAGTTTCCTCTGACTTTTTGAGTCTCTTTTCTCTTTTCTTCTCTGCTTTCATTCCTTCATTCCAGTTGTCCTCTAACTCGCTGATTCGGTCCTCTGCTCTATCTATCCTGTTTTTAATTTCTTCCAATGTGGTCTTTATTTCTGATATTGTATTTGTCGTCTCCAATTGATTCTTTTTTATACTTGCTATTTCTTTATTTAGGTTTTCAAAGTGCTCCTCCATTGTTGTTCTAAGATCCCTAAGCATCCTTAAAATCATTATTTTGAACTCCGCATCTGGAAGTTTGATTATTTCCATATCACTCAGTTCATCTCTCGAAGGTGTCTCTTGTGGTTTCATTTGGATTGCACTCCTTTGTCTTCTCATCCTCTTTTTTTTTATTTGTAGAGTTGGTTGAGTCTAGGTTTGGTGTTGTCTGCCTCCAGTTTTCAGTTGTGTTATTTCTCGGTCTTCTTGGGTTGGTATCAGCTGTTAACTGTAATCCACTTTCGGATTTGGGCAGCTTTGAAGTCTTGATTTGTTTGTTTTCTTAACAGGTGATAGTCTTGTTAACTGATCTCAGCAGGGGGCTTCCTTGAAACTGGAACCAGGAATGCTGTGTGTGTAACCTGAGAAGCTGAAGGTCTCTTCCACCAACTAATCTCACTGGGGGAAGGGTTTTTTCTCAGCTTCAGTAGGGGGAGGTGTATCTCAGATCTCCATGGATACCTGAGTTACTGCACCTCCTCCCCACTTCTTGTTTTCAGCTGTGTCTTTTTGTGCTGATTGGAGCTGGATAGATGCCCGGAGATCTCTGATCCAGAAGATCTTCAGCTCTGTTTTTGAATATTTCAGTCCCTCCCCCAGCTATGGCCGCCTCCAGCACGAATGAGTCAGCTTTTTTATTTTGTTTCTTGCATACCTTAGCCCCTCACAGTCTGTTTCTCACCCTGTCCTTTCCACTTGGGACATTAGCTGGTCTTTTCAACCCACCTTGCTCCCTGGTCACCAGGTAAGTGGCTGTGAGCAGTAGTTTCTGCTCTTTTTCCTCTGTGAAATACTCTCTGGGCTCTCAGCCTCCCCCTCCCCCCCTTTCCGTTCCTGTAAGCAGAGGAGATTCAGGCACTTTTTACCAGGAGTATTGTGGCTTCCTCTTTGCTCCTTGGTTTTTGAGAGCTGTTCTTGCAGTTCAGTGTTGGTTTTTCATGCTGATTTTTCCTAAATTGATTTGTATTCCTGTTTAGTGTGGAGAGCTGGGTGTCTGTGTGTCCACCTACTCCGCTGCCATCTTGGAAGTCCTGTATGTTCTTTCAAGGAAGTTTCCACTACCTCTAACCTTAGAAATGATATAAAGCATGTTTCTTGTTGTCATTACACTTAATATAGTAAACAGTAATAGAAATTAACTAAAAATCTCTTTTTTGTAGGTAAGGAAATTCACTACTATATAACCCCCCCTCAAAATCACAATTCAAGTTGTAAAACACCTTAAAATTAATGGAAATATAAACTACAAAAGGAAACCTATGGAAAAAGGTATTGATAAATATATTGTAGGACAAGAAAACCTTAAAATACTCAGCCTTTCAACCCATACTAAGAACCAAAATACTAAATAAAATCCAGCAATTATAAAAGAAAAAATGTTCACAACCTGAGCAGGCGATGGCAAAGTGGTTAGCCCATTTGACTGGAATGCGGGGAACCCAGGATTGAGTTCTCATGCGCACCAGCTTGACCATGGACTCATATGATTTTAGCAAAGCTCACCAGCTTAAGACCAAGGACACTGGCTCAAGCAATCAGTCACTGGATCAGTTGTAGTCTCCTGGTCAAGTCACATATGAGACAGGAGTCAATGAATATGTAAGGGATCACAACCAAAAACAGAATATTGATATGTGACCTGGCACATGATAAAAAAATCTCCATTTTTTTTGTCTGTCCCTATCTATCTTTGTCCGACTCTCTCCTTGTTTATGTAAAAGAAAATAAAGAAAAAAAAGGACATATTCACAGAGACTTTTCGAGTGTGTATACCATATTTCCCCATGTATAAGACTCATCTTTTTGAAAAATGTGGGGTTAGAAAACTGTTTGTGTCTTATAAAGTGGTTGTAGTATTTTTTACATGCATTTTCTATTTATTGGCATTTGTTATCATTTTCTCAAACTTTGTGCCCCCAAGTTAAAGTGCGTCTTATAAAGGCAGGCTTCTCATACATGGGGAAATATGGTACGTTAAGAACTTACCATTTATTTCTTCTTGGGGTGAGATTTTGAAAAACATAACTCATTCTTCTATGCAATTTAATCTGCAAAACAACAACAAAAAAGCCATTGTCATCTTTTCTTTTATTTATTCATGTTAGAGACACGATAAAGGGGGAAAATGACAGACCGATAGTCAGAAACATCAATTTGTTTTGGTATGTGCCTTGACCCAGGAGCAATCCTATGACATTAGCGTATGTGTGTGATGCTTTAACTACTGAGCTCTCTGGTGAGACCAAGCCATTGTCTTTTGGGGAAAAATTTACTAGAGAAAACCAGAGGTAATTAAAAAATAAAATGATAATCTCGTCTGTTGTGGTGAACACACCAGAAGTCTTTTCTTTGCTCTTGAAATTGAGGGTCATAATCACTATTACTAATTGCTTAGACAAAATGACCCCTTTGTTAAAATGCACTTGCTCTTGTGCCATGGCAGCAGTCCAGACTAATAGAGCTCCTAAGTTTTCGACATCAGAATTTAACTGAGCATTGGTCACCACATACAAGCTATATGCTTTTGCTCACTTAATACCTCCCAGTGTCTTTATTTCATAACTTCTATATTTTTGTAGTTTTATAACTGGGAACACGCATTGCTGAAAAACCGAGACTGATTTCTCAGCTCTGCATTCTGAGAAACTGATATACTGAACACAATAAATCATAACTGACACCAAAGATATTCCACCACCAAATACAGTGCTTGATAAACTTATGATTATTTTATTTATGTATATTTTTTTCTTTCTGTAACCCCATGACAGTGTAGTATTTATAAAGACAAAAAGTGAGTCTGTCTCATTCACTATAGGCAAACAGTGTCAAGCAGAGTGCCTGGCCCATAATAGAAATACTATAAATGTTTTCTGAATGAATGAATATATATTCATTTGCATACGGACACAGATATGCACAAATTACAGAAACTGTGGACACAGAGAGATTTGCTCATGTGCAATGCACATTTATGCACACTGATGTAAACATACCCAATGTGCCAGAGTATATATATACAGAGAAATATAAGAGGTACACAAAAAATATGGAAAGAAAATGTCCTAATTTTAACAGATATATCTGTATAAAAATTTGTTGTTGTTGTTGTTTTTGAAACCATTTTTTTTCACTCCTGAAATAAGAATACATTTTTTACAATGAAAAAGCTGTTAAAATTCAACATAAATTTTCAATTAAACACATCCTATTTAACAATACACAAAGTGGCTGAATATAAAAGAATTTAAGCCCTCTCTGGTTGGTTCAGTGGTATAGCTTCAGCCACGCATGCAGAAGTCCAGGGTTTGATTCCCAGACAGGTCATACAGAAGAAGCACCCATCTGCTTCTCCACCTCTCCCCCTCTCCGTCCTCTCTGTCTCTCCCTTCCCTTCCCGCAACCGAGGCACTATTGGAGCAAAGAAAACCAGGGCACTTTTGTGGCTCTGGTAACAAAAGGGCTATGATGTGAAGGTGCAGAGCATCCTCCCTTGGTTGGCAGAGCTTTGCCCCCTAGTGGGCGTGTCGAGTGGATCTCGGTCAGGTGCATGCGGGAATCTGTCTGACTGTCTCTCATTTCCATCTTCAGAAAAATACAGAAAAAAAAGATGTTAAAAAGACAGAAGTTAAAAGCATAGAAATGGAATTCATTGAGTGCACATACATGAGTTTTTAGCACAGTGCCTGGTATATGATGGGCACTTTCAAAGGCTCTATGAAAGCATGGTTATAAAGAAAAGAGAAAAACAAGATGAACCCAGACATTTTCATAAAACAAACCACTGAGGATACATAAAATGTTCACAGAAACTGCAAATTAGAATCAAAGTTTATAGACAACGCTGTCAACCAAAATATTCCTTTGTACCAGTAATGAGGCATGATCTCAAGCTGCACACGATGTGTCAGCAGAGAAGCACATGTAACAGAGAACATTATTGTATGTGCTATGGAGAAAGTTCCATCCAACTTCAGAGGATTGAAATGATACCAAGTATATCTCTTGCTTTCACTACAATTAACATTGAAAGAACTAGCAAGCTGTAACAAGAATTTCCTTATATTTACAAGTTATAAAAGTTTCTTTTAGATAGTCTTGGATTCAACATTGATAGATAACGCACAACACTGGACAGATGTATTTTTCCAGGTGAACTCATCTGAGCTGTTATTCCAAAGGTGCACATGAGGTTGAGGCAGGGAAGCAAACTTAGAAAACATTTACCACAGATAATCCTGTATGTTCTTTCAAGGAAGTTTCCACTACCTCTAACCTTAGAAATGATGTAAAACATGTTTCTTTTTGTCATTACACTTAATATAGTAAGCAGTAGTAGAAATTAACAAAAATTCCATTTTTTGACGGTAAGGAAATTATTCCTAAATAACCCCACCCTCAAAATCACAATTCAAGTTGCAAAATACCTTAATATTATTGTAAATAAAAACTACAAGAAGAAACTTATTGAAAAATGTAGTGATGAATATATTTTATGGCAAGAAAACCTTAAAATACACAGCCTTTCTACTTATATTAAGAACCAGGATACTAAATAAAATCCAGAGAAAGTAAAAAAAAAACTGTTCACAACCTATGCAGGTGATGCACAGTGGTTAGAGCATTCGACTGGAATGCAGGGAACCCAGGTTTGAGATTCCAAGGTCGCCACCTTGACCGAGGGCTCATATGATTTGAGCAAAGCTCACCATCTTAAGTCCAAGTTCACTGGCTCAAACAATCAGTCACTCAATCAGTTGTAGCCACCTGGTCAAGTCACATATGACACAGGAGTCAATGAACATGTAAGGGTTCAAAACAAAAAAACTGATGATTTATCTGTGACCTGGCACATAATAAAAATTCTGTCCATTTCTGTCTGTCTGTCCTTATCTATTTCTCTCTCTGACTCTCTCCCTGTCTCTGTAAAAAAAAAAAAAAAGGAAAAAAAGAAATATTCACAGGGACATTTGGAGGGTGTACAACATATTTCTCCATGTATAAGACTCATCTTTTTTGAAAATTGGGGAATTAGAAAACTGCTTGCGTCTTATAGAGTGGTTGTAGTATTTTTTTTACTTACATTTCCCGTTTATTCGCATTTGTTATCATTTTCACAAAATATGTGCCCCAAAATTATATCCATCTGATACAGAGAGGCTTCTTATACATGGAGAACTCTGGGACTTTAAGTCCTTATCATTTATTTCCTCTTGGGGTGATATTTTGAAAAACATAACTCATTCTTCTCCGCAATTTAAGATGCAAAATCAACAACAAAACAGCCATTGTCATTTTTTCTTTTATTTAATTATTCATGTTAGATGCAGAATAAAGGGGGGAAAATACAGACAGATAGTCAGAAACATCAATTTGTTTCGGTATGTGCCTTGACCAAGGAGCAATCCTATGACATTAGCGTATGTGTGTGATGCTTTAACTACTGAGCTCTCTGGTGAGAGCAAGATTTTGTCTTTTGGGGAAAAAATTTACTTGAGAAAACCAGAGGAAATTAAAAAATAAAATGATAATCTGGTCTGTTGTGGTGACCACACCAGAAGACTGTTCTTTACTCTTGAAATTGAGGGGCATAATCACTATTACTAATTGTTTAGACAAAGTGACCTTTTTCCTAACATGGACTTTCTCTTGTGCAATGGCAGCAGTCCAGACTAATAGAGCTCCTAAGTTTTCGACATCAGAATTTATCTGAGCATTAGTCACGACATACAAGCTAGGTTCTTTTCCTCACAGAACACCTCTCAGGGTCTTTGTTTCATAACTTCTATATTTTCTTATTTTGTATCTGAGAATACGCATTGCTAAAAAACCGAGACTTATGTCTCAGCTCTGCCTTCTGAGAAACTGATACACTGAACCTCGCCACAATAAATGATAACTGACACCAAAGATATTGCACTACCAAATTCAGTGCTTGATAAACATATGATTATTTTATTTATGTATATATTTTTTTTCTTTCTGTCACCCCATGACAGTGTAGTATTCATAAAGACAAAAAGTGAGTCTCTCTCATTTACTATTGGCAAACAGTGTCAAGCACAGTGCCTGTCACATAATAGAAATACAATAAATGTTTCCTGAATGACTAAATAAATATTCATTTGCATACATACACAGATATGTACAAATGACAGACACTGTGAACCCAGAGAGATATGCTCATGGGCAATTCACATCTATGCACACAGGTGTAAACACACCCAATATACCAGAATATATATACACAGAGCAATATAAGAGGTACACAAAAAATATGAAAAGAAATTGTCCTAATATTAACAATAGATATATCTGTATGAAAATTTGTTGTTGTTCTTATTTTTGAGATAATTTTTCTTGCACTCCTGCAATAAGAATACATTTTTTATAATGAATAAGCTGTTAAAATTAAATGTACTTTTCAAATCAAAGCACATCTTATTTTACAACACGAAGTAGATGTATGTAAAAGAAGTTAAGCCCTGGCTGGTTTGCTCAGTGGTAGAGCGTCGGCCATGCGTGCAAAATCCCGGGTTTGATTTCAAGCCAAGGCATACAGGACAAGTGCCCATCTGCTTCTTCACCCCTCCCCTCTCCTTCCTCTCTGTCTCTCTCTACCCCTCCTGCAGCCAAGGCGCCATTAGAGCAAAGATGGCCCGCGCACGGGGGCTTGCTCCTTGGCTTCTGCCCCAAGCTCTACAGTGGCTCTGGTCGCAACAGGGCGATGTTACGGGAGTGTAGAACATCGACCCTTGGTGGGCAGAGCGTCACCCTTGGTGGGCATACAGAGTGGATCTCGTTCCGGCGCATGTGAGAGTCTGTCTGACTGTCTTTCCCTGTCTCTAGATTCTGAGAAATAAAAAAAAAAGTTAAAAAGACAGAGGTTAAAGCATAGCAATGGAAGTCATTGAGTGCAGAGACATGAGTTCCTAGCACATTGCCTGGTATATGATGGGCACTTTCAAAAGCTTAATGAAAGCATGGCTGGAAAAAAAGGAGAAAAACAAGATGAACCAAGAGACATTCAGAAAACAAACCACTAAGGATATATAAAATCTTTACAGAAAAGTTAAATTTGAATCAAAGTTTATAGACAATGCTCTCTACCAAACTATTCCTTTGGACCTGTACTGAGGCGTGATTTTCAAAATGCACATGAGGTGGCAGCAGAGAAGCACATGTAACAGAGACCATTACTGCATGTGCTATGGAGCAAATTCCAGCCAACTTAAGAGGATTGAAATGATACTACGTATATCTCTTTGTTTCACTACAATTAACGTTGAAGGAAGTAGGAAGTACTAACTAGAAATTCCTTATATTTACAAGTTATAAAAGTTTCTTTTAGATAGACTTGGATTGAACATTGATAGATAATGCACCACACCCAACTGATATATTTTTAAAGGTGAACTGATCTGAGCTGTTATTCCCAAGGTGCACACGAGGTGGCAGCAGGGAAGTGCACTAGGAAAACAGTTACCGCAGATAATCCTGTAAGTTCTTTCAAGCAAGTTTCAACTACCTCTAACATTAGAAATGATATAAAGCATGTTTATTGTTGTCATTACACTAAATATAGTAAACAGTAATAGAAATTAACTAAAAATCCCTTTTTTGAAGGTAAATAAATTCACTCCTAGATAAACCCCCTCTCAAAATCACAATTCAAGTTGTAAAACACCTTAAAATTAATGAAAATATAAACTACAAAAGAAAACCTATGGAAAAAGGTAGTGATGAATATATTTTATGGCAAGAAAACATTAAAATACACAGTGTTTCCACCTATATTAAGAACCAGAATATTAAAAAAAATCCAGAGAAAGTAAAAAAAAAAATGTTCACAGCCTGATCAGGTGATAGCACTGTGGTTAGAGCATTTGACTGGAATGCGGAGGACCCAGGTTTGAGATCCCAAGGGCGCCAGGTTTACCATGGGCTCATATGATCTGAGCAAAGGCTACCAGCTTATGCCCAAGGTAAATGGCTCAAGCAATTGGTGACTCGATCAGTTGTAGCCCCCTGGTCAAGTGACATTTGAGACAGGAGTCAATGAACATGTAAGGGGTCACAACAAAAAACTGATGATTGATCTGTGTCCTGGCACATAATAAACACTTTCTCCATTTCTGTCTGTCTGTCCCTATCTAACCCTCTCTCTGACTCTCTCCCTGTCTCTGTAAAAAAAAAGAAAAAGAAAAAGAAAAACGAAATGTTCACAGATATATTTGGAGAGTGTATACCATATTTACCCATGTATAAGACTCATATCTTTTCAAAAATGTGAGGATAGAAAACTTGGTGCATCTGATACAGTGGTTGTAGTATTTTTTTACTTGCATTTCCAGTTTATTGGCATTTCTTATCATTTTCTCACAATTTGTGTCCCAAAATTAAGGTGCGTCTTATACAGGGAGGCTTCTTATACATGAGGAAATATGGTACTTTCGAACCTTACCATTTATTTCCTTTTGTGGTGAGATTTTGAAAAACATAATTCATTTTTCTATGTAATTTAAGCTGCAAAAACAACAACAAAAAAGCCATTGTCATTTTTTCTTTTATTTGGTTATTTATTTTAGAGGCAAGATAAAGGGGGAAAAAGACAGACAGATAGTCAGAAACATCAATCAGTTTCTGTATATGCCTTGACTCAGGAACAACCTATGACATTAGTGTATGGGTGTGATGCTTTAACTACTGAGCTATCTAGTGAGAGCAAGCCATTGTCTTTTGAAGAGAAAATTTTCTAGAAAAAACCAGAGAAATTAAAAAATAAAATGATAATCTCATCTGCTATGGTGAGAGCACCTGAAGAATTCTCTTTACTCTTGAAATTCAGAGGCATAATCAGTACTTCTAATTGCTTAGCACAAAGTGACCCATTTCCTAACATGCACTTTCTCTTGTGCCTTGGCAGTAGTCCAGACTGAGAGACCTCCTATTATTTGGACAACAGAATTTATCTGAGTTTTGTCCACCACATAAAAGCTAGGATCTATTGCTCACAGAACACCTCCCAGGGTCTTTGTTTCATTACTTCTGTATTTTCTCAGTTTTATACCTGAGAACATGGTTTGATGAACAACTGAGACTTACGTCGCAACTCTGCCTTCTGAGGAAATGATATACTGAACCTCGCCACAATAAATCATAACTGACACCAAAAATATGGCACGAACAAATTCAGTGCTTCTTAAAATTATGATTTTTTTATTTATGTATATATTTTTTATTTCTGTCTACCCCATGACAGTGTAGTATTCATAAAGACAGAAAGTTAGTCTTTCTCATTTCCTATAGACAGCCAGTTTTGAGCACAGTGCCTTGCACCTAATAGAAATACAATCAGTGTTTCTTGAATGAATGAATGAATGAATGAATAAATAATCATTTGCATACATACACAGATATCCAGAAATGACAGACACTGTGGACACAGAGAGATATGCTCATGTGCAATGCACATCTATGCACACAGATGTACACAAACCCATTGTACCTGAGTATATATACATAGAGAAATATAAGAAGTACACAAAGTATAGGAAAAGTAAATGTCATAATATTAACAGTTGATATATCTGTATGAAAATTTCTTGTTGTTGTTTTAGAGATCATTTTTCTTGCAATTCTGCAATAAGAATACATTTTTTATAATAAAAATGATGTTGAAATTTAACATATTTTCTAATCAAAGCACATCCTATTTTACAGTACACGCTGGTTGGCACAGTGCTAGAGTGTCAGCCTAGCATCCAGACTTCCTGGGTTTGATTCCCGGCCATGGCACACAGGAGAAGCGACCAACTGCTTCTCCACCTCTCCCCCTCTCCTTCCTCTCTGTCTCTCACTTTCCCTCCTGCAGCAGAGGCTCCAGTAAAGCAAAGATAACCCGGGTGCTGGAAAAGGCTCCTTGGCTTCTGCCCCAGGTGCAAGGGTGGCTCTGGTTGCAACAGGTCTATGACCTGGGGTAGCAGACCATTGGACCCTGGTGGGCAGAACATCACCCCCTTGTGGGCGTGCTGAGTGGATCTCAGTCAGGCACATGCGGGAGTCTGTCTGACTGTCTGTCTAGTTTCCAGCTTCACAAAAATACAGAAAAAAAAAGTTAAAATGACAGAAGTTAAAAACGTAGAAATGGAAGTCATTGAATGAATGTACATGAGTTTCTAGCACAGTGCCTAATATATGATGGGCACTTTCAAAGGCTTTATGAAAGCATGGCTGGAAAGAAAGGAGAAAAACAAGATGAACCTAGAGATTTTCAGAAAACAAACCACTAAGGGTACATAAAATCTTTACATAAAATGAAAATTAGAATCAAAGTTTATAGACAACGCTGTCTACCAAAATATTTCTTTACACCAGTAATGAGGCGTGATTCGCAAGATGCACATGAGGTGTCAGCAGAGAAGCACCTGAAAAAGATACCATTATTGTATGTGCTATGGAGCAAGTTCCATCCAACTTCAGAGGATTGAAATGATACCAAGTATACCTCTTGCTTTCACTACAATTAACATTGAAAGAAGTAGCAAGCAGTAACTAGAATTTACTTATATTTACAAGTTATAAAAGTTTTTTTTTATATAACCTTAGATTCAACATTGATAGATAACGCACAACACTGGACAGATGTATTTTTCCAGGTGAACTGATCTGAGCTGTTATTCCAAAGGTGCACACGAGGTGGAGGTAGGGAAGCGCACTTAGAAAACATTTACCATAGATAATCCTGTATGTTCTTTCAAGCAAGTTTCCACTACCTCTAACCTTAGAAATGATATAAAGCATGTTTCTTGTTGTCATTACACTTAATATAGTAAACAGTAATAGAAATTAACTAAAATTCCCTTTTTTGATGGTAAGAAAATTATTCCTAAATAACCCCCCCCCCTAAAAATCACAATTCAAGTTGCAAAATACCTCAAAATTATTGGAAATAAAAACTACATAAGGAAACCTATTGAAAAAAATGTGGTGATGAATACATTTTACGGCAAGAAAACCTTAATATACACAGCCTTTCTACCTATATTAAGAACCAGGATACTAAATAAAATCCAGAGTAAGTAAAAAAAAAAAACTGTTCACAGCCTGAGCAGGCGATGGTACAGTGGTTAGAGCATTTGACTGGAATGCGGAGGACCCAGGATTAAGATCCCAAGGGCGCCAGCTTGAGCGTGGGCTCATGTGGTTTGAGCAAAGCTCAACAGCTTGTGCCCAAGGTCGCTGGTTCGAGCTAGCAGTCACTCGTTCAGCTTTAGCCCCCTTGTCAAGGCAAATATGAGACAGGAGTCAGTGAACACGTAACGCTCACAACAAAGAACTGTTGATTGATCTGTGACATGGCCCATAATTAATACTCTGCCCATTTCTGTCTGTGTGTCCCTATCTCTCTCTCTCTCTCTGACTCTCTCCCTGTCTCAGTTAAAAAAAAGAAAGGAAAAAAAGAAATGTTCACAGAGACATTTGGAGTGTGTATACCATATTTCCCCATGTATAAGACTCATCTTTTTTGAAAAATGTGGGGTTAGAAAACTGAGTGCGTCTTATACAGTGGGTGTAGTATTTTTTACTTGAATTTCCCATTTATTGGCATTTGTTATCATTTTCTCAAAATTTGTGCCTCCAAATTAAGGTGCGTCTTATACAAGGAGGCTTCTTATACAGGGGGAAATATGGGACTTTAAGACCTTACCATTTATTTCCTCTTGGGGTGAGATTTTGAAAAATATATTTCATTATTCTATGCAGTATAAGCTGCAAAAGCAATAACAAAAAAGCCATTGTCATTTGTTCTTTTATTTATTTATTCATGTTAGATGCAGGATAAAGTGGGGAAAATACAGACAGATAGTCAGAAACATCAATCTGTTACGGTATGTGCCTTGACCCAAGAGCAAACCTATGACATTAGCGTATGGCTGTGATGCTTTTACTACTGAGCTTTCTGGTGAGAGCAAGCCATTGTCTTTTGCGGAAAAAGTTTTCTAGAAAAAATCAGAGGTAATTAAAAATAAAATGATTATCTAGTCTGCTGTGGTGACAATTCCAGAAGACTTTATTTTGCTCTTAAAATTCAGGTGCAGAATCACTATTTCTAATTATTTAGCACAAAGTGAACCCTTTTATAACATACACTTTCTCTTGTGCTGTGGCAGCAGTCCAAACTGAGAGACCTCCTAAGCCTTGGACATCAGAATTTATCTGAGCATTGGTCACCACATTCAAGCTGGGTTTTTTGCTCACTTAACACCTCCCAGGGTCTTTGTTTCATAACTTTTATATTTTTGTAGTTTTATAACTGGGAACATGCATTGCTGAAAAACCGAGGCTGATTTCTCAGCTCTGCCTTCTGAGAAACTGATATACTATACCTCGCCACAATAAATCATAACTGACACCAAACATATTCCACTACCAAATACAGTGCTTGATAAACTTATGAGTAATTTATTTATGTATATTTTTTTCTTTCTGTCATCCCATGACAGTGTAGTATTCATAAAGACAAAAAGTGAGTCTGTCTCATTCACTATAGGCAAACAGTGTTGAGCGGAGTGCCTGGCAAATAATAGAAATAGTATAAATGTTTCCTGAATGAATGAATATATATTCATTTGCATACCGACAAAGATATGCACAAATGACAAACACTGTGGACACAGAGAGATATTCTCATGGGCAATTCACATCTATGCACACAGATGTAAACACACCCAATATACCAGAGTATATATACACAGAGAAATATAAGAGGTACACAAAAAATATTTTAAAGAAAATGTCCTAATATTAACAGTAGATATATTTGTATGAAAATTTGTTGATGTTCTTGTTTTTGAGATCATTTTTCTTGCACTCCTGCAATAAGAATACATTTTTTATAATGAAAAAGCTGTTAAAATTCAACATACTTGTCAAATCAAAGCACATCCTATTTTAAAATACACAAAGTAGATGTATGTAAAAGAAGTTAAGCCCTGGTTGGTTGGCTTAGTGGTTGAGC
Organism: Saccopteryx leptura; assembly: GCF_036850995.1. Classification (NCBI taxonomy): domain Eukaryota; kingdom Metazoa; phylum Chordata; class Mammalia; order Chiroptera; family Emballonuridae; genus Saccopteryx; species Saccopteryx leptura. The sequence goes on from NW_027095721.1 coordinate 38,675, forward strand.
TTCAGCCACGCGTGCAGATGTCCAGGGTTGTATTTCCGGCCAAGGCATACAGGAGAAGCGCCCATCTTCTCTCAACCCCTTCGCCCTCTCCTTCCTCTCTGTCTCTCCCCTCCCCTCCCACAGCCCAGGCACCATTGGAGCAAAGATAACCCAGGCGATGCAGTGGCTCTGGTTACAACAGGGCTATGAACCAGGGGTGTAGAGCATCCACTCCTGGTTGACAGAGCTTCGCACCCTAGTGGGCGTGCCAAGTGGATTTCGGTCGGGCGCATGCGGGAGTCTGTCTGACTGTCTCTCTCATTTCCAGCTTCAGAAAAATACAGAAAAAAAAGAAGTTAAAAAGACAGGATTTGAAAGCGTAGAAATATGGCGTGATTTCCAAGGTTCACATGATGTGTCTGCAGAGAAGCACATGTAACAGAGACCATTATTGTATGTGCTAAGGAGCAAGTTCAAGCCAACTTCAGAGGATTGAAATTATACCAAGTATATGTCTTGCTTTCACTACAATTAATATTGAAAGAACTAGCAAGCAGTAACTAGAATTTATATTTACAAGTTATAAATATTTCTTTTAGATTACCGTGGATTCAACACTAATAGATAACGGACAACAACAAACTGATGTATTTTTCCAGGTGAACTCATCTGAGCTCTTATTCCAAATGTGCACACGAGGTTGAGCCAGGGAACCGCACTTGGAAAACATTTATCACAGATAATCCTGTATGTTCTTTCATGAAAATTTCCAATACTTCTAACCTTAGAAATGATATAAAACATGTTTCTTGCTGTCATTACACTTAATATAGTAAGCAGTAATAGAAATTAACCAAAAATTTTATTTTTTGACGTTAAGGAAATTATTCCTAAATGACCCCCCCTCAAAAATCACAATTAAAGATGCAAAATACCTTAATATTATTGGAAATAAAAACTACAAAAAGAAACCTATTGTAAAATGTAGTGATCAATATATTTTATGACAAGAAAACCTTAAAATACACAGCCTTTCTACCTATATTAAGAACGAGGATACTAAATAAAATCCAGAGTAAGTAAAAAAAAAAACTGTTCACAGCCTGAGCATGCAATGGTACAGTGGTTAGAGCATTCGACTGGAATGCAGGAAACTCAGGTTTGAGATTCCAGGGTGGCCAGCTTGACAGAGGGCTCATATGATTGGAGCAAAGCTCACCAGCATAAGCCTAAGGTCACTGGCTCAGGCAATCAGTCACTCTATCATTTGTAGTCCCTTGGTCAAGTCACATATGAGACAGGAGTCAATGAACATGTAAGGGGTCACAACGAAAAATTGATGATTGATCTGTGACATGGCACATAATAAAAAATCTGTACGTTTCTGTGTGTCTGTCCCTATCTATTCTTTTCTCAGACTCTCTCCCAGTCTCTGTAAAAAAAAAGGAATAAAAGAAATGTTCACGAGACATCTGGAGGGTGTATACCATATTTCTCCATGTATAAGACTCATCATTTTTGAAAAATGTTAGGTTAGAAAAATGCGTGCATCTTGTACATTGGCAACCAGTGTAGAGCACAGTGCCTGGAACATTATAGAAATACAATAAGTTTTAATGAATGAAAGAATAAATAGTAATTTGCATGCATGCACAAACAAGGTTGCAGCAGAGAAGCACATGTAACAGAGACCAATATTTTATGTGCTATGGAGCAAGTTCCAGCAAACTTCAGAAGATTAAAATGATATAAACTGTATCTCTTGCTTACACTACAGTTAACATTGAAACAGGGAGCCAACAGTAACTAGAACTTCCTTATATTTACAAGTTATGAAAGTATCTTCTAGATAGCCTTCGAATCAACATTGACAGGTAACCCACAACAACCAACTGCTGTGCTTTTCCAGGTGAACTGCTATGAGCTGTTATTCCCAAGGTGCACACGAGGTGGCAGCAGGGAAGCGCTCTTGGAAAACATTTCCCACAGATAATCCTGTATATACTTTCAAGCAAATTTCAACTACCTCTAACATTAAAAATGATACAAAGTATGTTTCTTGTCATTATTACACTTAATATACTAAACAGTAATAGAAATTAACTAAAATCCCTTTTTTTAAAGGTAAGGAAATTCACTCCTGAATAACTCCCCCTCAAAATCACAATTCAAGCTAAAAAAATACCTTAAAATTAATGAAAATAAAAACTACATAAGAAAATCTATATAAAAATGAAGTGATGAATACATTTTAGAGGAATAAAACCTTAAAATACACAGCCTTTCCACCCATACTAAGCACCAGGATACTAAATAAAATCCAGAGAATGTAAAAGAAACAAAATGTTCACAGTCTGACAAGGCAGTCGCGCAGTGGGTAGAGCATTTGACTAGAATGAGCAGTACACAGATTTGAGATCCCAAATTCGTCACCTTGATCGTGGGCTCATCTCATTTTAGTAAAGCTCAACAGCTTGAACCCAATGTTGCTGTCTCAAGCAAGGGGTCACTCGGTCAGCTGTAGCCCCCTGGTCAAGGCACATATGAGAGAGCAGTCAATAAAAAACTTAGGTAACCTTACAAAAAAATGATGATTGATCTGTGACCTGGCATATAATAAAAAATTTTCTCCATTTTTGTCTGTCTGCCCCTATCTATCCCTCTCTCTCACTCTCTCTTTGACTCTGGAAAAAAGAAAAAAAGGAAAAAAAGAAATGTTCACAGAGACATTAGGAGTTTCAACCCATATTTTCCTATGTATAAAACTCATCATTTTTAAAAATGTAGGTTTTGAAACCTGGGTGCATCTTATATAGTGGTTGTTGTATTTTTACTTGCATTTCCTGTTTCTTGACATTTGTTATCATTTTCTCAAATTTTGTGCCCGAAAATTAAGGTGTGACTTATGGAGGGAGGCTAATTATACATGGGGAGATATGGTACTTTAAAAATTTATGACTTATTAAATCTTGGGGTGAGATTTTGAAAAAAATAATTTACTCCTCTAAGCAATTTAAGCTGAAAAAACACCAAAGAAAATCTATTATCATTTTCCTTTTATTTAGTTATTAATGTTAGAGGGAGGAAGAGAGGGGAAAACAGACACACAGATAGTCAGAAACATCAATGTTTCTGTATGTCCCTAGACCAAGGACCAAACTTATGACATTAGTGTATGTGTGTGATGTTCTATATACTGAGCTCTCTGGTGATAGCAAACCATTGTATTTAGGGGGAAAAATTACTACAGAAAAACTGAGGTAATTAAAAATAAAACAATAATCTAGTCTGCTGTGGTGACAACACCGGAAGACTTTATTTGCTCTTGACTGTTAGGGGCATAAAAAATATTTTCTGATTGTTTACCATGATGTAACCCTTTTGTAAGATGCACATTTTTCTTGTGCTGTTGCAGTAGACCAGACAGAGAGAACATCTAAGCTTTGGACATCAGAATTTATCTGAGCCTGGGTCACCACATACAAGCTACGTTCTTTTGCTCACAGAACACCTTCCAGGATTTCGTCAGTTTTATAGCTGAGAACACGCATTGCTGAAGAATTGAGACATAGGTCTCAGCTCTGCCTTTCGAGAAACTGATATACAGAACATCACCACGATCAATGAAAATTGGTAACAAGACATTGCACTACTATATCCAGTGCTTGTCACAAATTATAATTATTTTATTTATGTACATTTTTCCTCCTCTGTCTACAGCATGACAGTGTAGTATTCATATAGACAGTCTGTCTCTTTCACTATAGGAAACCAGTGTAGAGCACAGTGCCTGGCACATAATAGAAATACAGTCAGTGTATAATGAATGAAAGAATAAATAGTACTTTGCATGCATACTCAGGTATCCACAAATGATAGAAACTGTGGACGCAGTGAGATATGCTCATATGCAATGCACATCTATACACACAGATGTATGCACAGCCAATGTACCTTAGTATGTATAGATATAGAAATATAATAGGTACACTAAGAATATGGACAGTAAATGTCATAATATTAACAGTAGTTATCTCTGGATAAAAATTTGTTGTTTTTTATTGTATTCATTTTTTCTTGCACTTCTGCAATAAGAATACAGCTTTTATAATAAAAAAAGTTACATTCAACATACTTTTCAAATCAAAGCACATCTTATTTTACAATACATTAAGAAGATTTAAATAAGGAGTCCCAAAGCAGAAGTAAAAATAGTAGAATGGGAAGACATTGAGTGCACCAACTACTCATACAGTTCCTAGCACAGTGCCTGGTATATGATGGGAACATTCAACGGTTTTATGAAAGCATTGCTGGAAGGAAAGAAGAAAAACAAGGTGAATCGATAGATTTCCAGAAATCAAATCACTAAGAATACACAAAATATTTACAGAACCGGCAAATTGGAATCAACGTTTGTGGACAATAATCTCTACTATGTCTTTCCTTTGGATCTGTTCTGAGGCCTGATTACCAAGATTCACATGAGGTGGCACCAGAGAAGGACATGCAACAGAGACCATTATTATATATGTTATGCAGCAAGTTTCAGCCAACTTCAGAGGGTTTAAATAATATCAAATATGTGTATTGCTTTCACTAGAGTTAACGTTGAAAAAAGTAGCAAACAGTAACTGAAATTCCTTATATTTACAATTTATAAAAGTGTCTTCTAAATCGTCTTGGTTTGAATATTGATAGATAAAACACAACTCCCAACTGCTGTGTTTTTTCAGGTGAACTGCTCTGAGCTGTTTTTCCCAAGGTGAACACGAAGTGGCAGCAGAGAAGCACACTTGGAAAGTATTTCCCACAGACAATCCTGTATTTTCTTTCAAGCAAGTTTCAAATACCTCAAACCTTTGAAATGATATAAAGCATGATTCTTCTTGTCATTACACCTACTCTAGAAATCAGTAATAAAAACCAACTAAAAAACCCTTCCTTTTTTAAGTTAAGAAATTCACTCCTATATAACCCCTGCTCAAAATCAAACTTCAAGTTACAAAATTCTTTAAACCTAGTGGAAATAAAAACTACATAAGAAAACCTATGGAAAAATGTTGTGATGAATATATTTTAGTGGAAAAAAACCTTAAAATAAACAATGTTACCACCCATACTATGAAACAGGATAGTAAACAAAATCCATAGAAAGTAAAAGATAAAAATTTTTACAGCCTGAGGAGGCAGTGGCGAGGTGGATAGAGCATTTGACTGGAATGCGGAGGACCCAGGTTTGAGATCCCAAGGTCGCCAGCTTGAGTGTGGGCTTATCTCGTTTAAGCAAAGCTCACCAGCTTTAGCCCAATGGGCTCACTGGCTTGAGCAATAGGTTACTTTGTCAGCTGTAGTTCCCTGGTCAAGTCACAATAAGAGAGCAGTCAATGAGCAACTAAGGTGTCACAACAAAAAACTGATGATTGATCTGTGACCTGGCATATAATAAAAAAAAAACTCTTTCCCTTCCTGTCTGTGTGTCCCTACCTATCCCTCTCTCTGACTCTCTCATTGTCTATGTAAAAAACAAAAGAAAAGAATCAAAGAAATAAAGGCTTCACAGAGATATTCTGTGTATACCATATTTGCCCTCATTTAAGACTCATCTTTTTTGAAAAATGTGGGGTTTGAAAACTGGGTGCGACTTATACAGTGGTTGTAGTATATTTTATTTGCATTTCCTGTTTCTTCACATTTATTATCATTTTCTCAAATTTTGTGCCCAAAAATAAAGGTGTGTCTTCTACAGGGAGGCATATTATGCATGGGGAAATATGGTACTTTACAAACTTACTACCTATGTTCTCTTGTGGTGAGAGTTTGAAAAATATAATTTATTCTTCTATGCAATTTAAGCTGTGAAAAAAAAAGCCATTGTCATTTTTTCTTTTACTTAATTTTTAATGTTAGAGAGAGGAAGTGGGGGGAAAAAGACAGACAGTCAAAAACATCAATCTGTTTCTGTATGTGCCTTGAACCGGAACCAATCCTATGACATTACAGTATGAGTATGATACTCTAAATAGTGAGATCTCTGGTGTAAGAAAGCCATTGTCTCTAGGGGGACAAAATTACTAGAGACAACCTGAGGCAAATAAAAAATAAAATAATAATCTGGTCTGCTGTGTTGAAATCAGAATACATTTCTAGGCTCTTGTCAGTCAGGGGAATATACAATCAGTATTTTTGATTGTTGTGCACGAATTCACACGTTTCCTAACATACACTTTTTCCTGTGCCGTGGCAGCAGTCCAAACTGAAAAACCTCCTAAGCTTTGGTATTCAGAATTTATCTGAGCCTTGTCAGCACTTACAATTTAGGTTCTTTTGGTCACAGAACACCTGCCAGGGTATTTTTTGCATCACTTGTAAATTTTCTCAGTTTTATAGCTGAGATTACACATTCCTGAAGAACCGAGACTTATGTCTCAGCTCTGCCTTCTGAGAAAATGATTTACTTAACCATGCCATGATCAATCACAACTGAGACCAAAATTATTGCACTACCAAATGCAGTGTTTGCCACAACTTATAATTTTTTATGTATATTTTCCCTTTCTTCTTTCTACTCCATGACAGTGTAATATCCAAAGAGACAGAAAGTGAGTCTCTCCCATTCACTATTGGCAACCAGTGTCGAGCACAGTGCTTGGCATATAATGAAAATTCAATAAGATTTACTGGAAGAGTGAATAAATATTCATTTGCATACACACACAAATATCCACAAATGACAGACACTATTAAAACAGAGAGGTATGCTCAAGTGCGAAGCACATCTATGCACACATTGGGTACATGCATCCAATGTACTTGAGTGCATATACATAGGAAAATATAATTGGTACACAAAGAATACGGAAAAATATGGCTAAAGTTAACAGTTGATATCTATGTATGAAAACTTGTTGTTTTGTTTTTCTTATCATTTTTTTCATTTCTGCAATAAGAATATCATTTTTATAATAAAAAGCTGGTAAAATGCTATATACTTGTCAAATCAAAGCACATCATAATTTACTATACATTAAGTAGATTTAAATAAAAGAAGTTCAAAAGACAGATGTAAAAATAGTAGAATGGGAAGTGACTTAGTGCAGGGAACATGAGCTCTTAGCACAGTGCCTGGTATATGAAGGGCACTTTCAAAGGATTTATGAAAGCTTGGCTGGAAGAAAAAAAGAAAAACAAGGTGAAATGATACATTCCCAGAAAAAAAAACACTAAAGGTACAGAAATACTTCACAGAAGTAGCTAATTGAAATCAATGGTTTTGAACAATTTTATCTACCAAATCTTTCCTTTGGACATGTACTGAAGCATGATTCCCATGATGCAAACGAGGTGGTAGCAGACAAGCTCATGTAAGAGAGACCAATATTTAATGTGCTATGGAGCAAGTTCCAGCAAACTTCAGAAGATTGAAATGATATGAAGTGTATCTCTTGCTAACCCTACAGTTAACATTGAAACAGGTAGCAAACAGTAACTAGAACTCCCTTATATTTACAAGTTATGAAAGTATCTTCTAGATAGCCTTCTCTTCAATATTGATAGATATCGCACAACAAGCAACTGCTGTGTTTTTCCAGGTGAACTGCTCTGAGCTGTTATTTCCAAGGTGCACAGGAGGTGGCAGCAGGGAAGCGCTCTTGGAAAACATTTTACACATATAATCCTGTATGCTCTTTCAAGCAAGTTTCAACTACTTCCCTCCTTAGAAATGATATAAAGCATGTTTCTTGTCATCATTACACATAATATACTAAACAGTGAAAGAAATGAATTAAAATCCCCTTTTTTAAGGTAATGAAATACACTCCTAAATAACACCCCTTCAAAATCACAATTCAAGCTGCAAAATACCTTAAAATTAATGAAAAGAAAAACTACATAAGAAAATCTATAAAAAAATGTAGTGATGAATATATTTTAGAGGAATAAAACATTAAAGTAAACAGCCTTTCCACCCATACTAAGAACCAGGATACTAAATAAAATCCAGAGAATGTAAAAGAAACAAAATGTTCACAGACTGACAAGGCAGTGGCGCAGTGGGTAGAGCATTTGACTGGAATGCGCAGTTCCCAGATTTAAGGTCCCAAATTCGCCAGCTTGACCGTGAGCTCATCTCGTTTTAGCAAAACTCAACAGCTTGATCCCAATGTTGCTGGCTCGAGAAAGGGGTCACTTGGTCAGCTGTAGCCCCCTGGTCAAGGTACATATGAGAGAGCAGTCAATGAAAAACTAAGGTGTCCTTACCATAAAATGATGATTGATCTATTACCTGGCACATAATAAAAAATTTTATCCATTCTTGTCTGTCTGTTCCTATCTATCACTCTCTCTCACTCTCTCTATGACTCTGGGAAAAAAAAGAAAGAAAGAAATGTTCACAGAGAATGTGGAGTTTCTATCCATATTTTCCTATGTATAAAACTCATCATTTTTAAAAATGTGGGGTTTAAAACCTGGGTGCATCTTATACTGTGGTTGTTGTATTTTTACTTGCATTTGCTGTTTCTTCGCATTTGTTATCATTTTCTCAAATTTTGTGCCCAAAAATGAAGATGTGTCTTCTAAAGGGAGGCATATAATGCAAGAGGAAATATGGTACATTACAACCTTACTGCCTATTTCATCTTGTAGTGAGATTTTGAAAAACATAATTCATTCTTCTATGCAATTTAAGTTGAGAAAAAAACAAAAATAGCCATTGTAATTTTTTCTGTTATTTAATTTTTAATGTTAGAAAGAGGAAGTGGGGGGAAAAAGACAGTCAGAAACATCAATCTGTTTCTGTATGTGCCTTGAACTGGAGCCAATCCTATAACATTACTGTATGAGTGTGATGCTCTAACTAGTGAGCTCTCTGGTTTAAGCAAGCCATTGACTCCTGGGGGACAAGATTACTAGAGACAACCTGAGGCAAATAAAAAATAAAACAATAATCTAGTCTACTGTGTTGACAACATCAGAAGACTTTTCTAGGCTCTTGTCAGTCAGGAGCATATACAATCAGTATTTATGATTGTTGAGCACAAATTCACACCTTTCCTAACATGCACTTTTTCTTGTGTTGTGGCAGCAGTCCCGACTGAGAAACCTCCTAAGCTTTGGTTTTCAGAATTTATCTGAGCCTGGTCAGCACTTAAATTTAGGTTCTTTGGTCACAGAACACCTCCCAGGGTATTTGTTGCATCACTTGTAAATTTTCTCAGTTTTATAGCTGAGATTACACATTACTGAAGAACTGAGACTTATGTCTCAGCTCTGCCTTCTGAGAAACTGATATACTTATACATGACACGATCAGTCACAACTGGGACCAAAGGTATTGCATTATCAAATCCAGTGTTTGTCACAGCTTATAATTTTTTATGTATATTTTTTCCTTCCTCTTTCTACTCCATGACAGTGTAATATACAAAGAGAGAGCAAGTGAGTCTCTCCCATTCACTATTGGCAACCAGTGTCGAGCACAGTGCCTGGCATATAATGAAAATTCAATAAGTTTTTAATGGAAGAGTGAATAAATATTTATTTGCATACATACACAAATATCCACAAATGACTGACACTATTGAAGCAGAAAGGTATGCTCATGTGTGATGCACATCTATGCACACATTGGGTACACGCACCCAATGTACCTGAGTGCATATACATAGGGTAATATAATTGGTACACATAGAATATGGAAAGAAAATGGCTAAAGTTAACAGTTGATATTTATGAATGAAAATTTGTTGTTGTGTTTTTCTTATCATTTTTTTGCATTTCTGCAATAAGTATACCATTTTTATAATAAAAAGCTGTTAAAATGCTATATACTTGTCAAATACAAGCACATCATAATTTACAATACATTAAGTAGATTTAAATAAAAGAAGTTCAAAAGACAGATGTAAAAATAGTAGACTGGGAAGTGACTTAGTGCAGGGACATGAGCTCTTAACACCGTGCCATGTATAGAAAGGGCACTTTCAAAAGATTTATGAGAGCATGGCTGGGAGAAAAAAAAAACAAGATGAAACGATAGATTCGCAGAAAAAAAAAAACCACTAAAGATACAGAAATACTTCACAGATGCGGCTAATAGGAAATAAAGGATTTAGACAATCTTATCTACCAAACCGTTCCTTTGGACATGTAACAAAGCATGATTCCCAAGATGCAAACGAGGTGGTAGCAGACAAGCAAATGTAACAGAGACCAATACTTTATGTGCTATGGAGCAAGTTCCAGCAAACTTCAGATGATTGAAATGATATGAAGTGTATCTCTTGCGTACACTACAGTTAACATTGAAACAGGTAGCAAACAGTAACTAGAACTCCCTTATATTTACAAGTTATGAAACTATCTTCTAGATAGCCTTCGATTCAACATTGATAGATAAGGCACAACACCCAACTGCTGTGTTTTTTCAGGTGAACTGCTCTGAGCTGTTATTTCCTAGGTGCACACGAGGTGGCAGCAGGGAAGCGCTTTTGGAAAACATTTTCCCCAGTAAATCTTGTATGTTCTTTCAAGCAAGTTTTAACTACCTCTAACTATAGAAATGATACAAAGCATGTTTCTTGTAGTCATTACACTTAATATAATAAACAGTAATACAAATTAACTAAAATCCCTTTTCTTAAGGTAATGAAATTCACTTCTAAATAACCCCCCCTTATAATCACAATTCAAGTTGCAGAATATTTTGAAATTAATGAAAAGAAAAACTACATAAGAAAATATATTTTAAAAATGTAGTGATGAATACATTTTAGAGGAATAAAAACTTAAAATGCACAGCCTTTCCACCCATTTTAAGAACCAGGATACTAAATAAAATCCAGAGAATGTAAAAGAAACATAATGTTCACAGACTTACAAGGCAGTTGCAAAATGGATAGAGCATTTGACTGGAATGCGCAGTACCCAAATTTGAGATCCCAAATTCACCAGCTTGAGCGTGGCTCATCTCGTTTTAGCAAAGTTCAACAGATTGATCCCAGTGTCCCTGGCTCGAGCAAGGGGTCACTCGGTCAGCTGTAGCCCCCTGGTGAAGACACATATGAGAGAGCAGTCAATGAAAAACTAAGGTATCCTTACGAAAAAATGATGATTGTTCTGTGACCTGGCACATAATAAAAATTTTTCTCCACTTTTGTCTGTCTGTCTTTATCTCTCCCTCTCTCTCTCCTTCCCTATGACTCTGAAAAAAACAAATAAAAAGAAAGAAATGTTCACAGAGACATTTGGAGTTTCTATCCATATATTCCTATGTATAAAACTCATCATTTTAAAAAATGTTGGGTTTGAAACCTGGGTGCATCTTAAACTGTGGTTGTTGTATTTTTCCTTGCATTTGCTGATTCTTTGCATTTGTTATCATTTTCTCAAGTTTTGTGCCCGAAAATTAAAGTCCTACTTATAGAGGGAGGTTACTTATACATGGGGAGAAATGGTACTTTACAACCTTACCACTTATTTCCTCTTGGAGTGAGATTTTGAAAAAAAAATAATTCATTCTTCTAAGCAATTTAAGCTGCAAAACACCAAAAAAAGCCATTGTCATTTTTCTTTTATTTAGTTATTAATGTTAGAGGGAGGAAGAGGGGGGAAAACAGACACACAGATAGTCAGAAACATCAATGTGTTTCTGTATGTGCCTAAAACAAGGACCAAACCTATGACATTAGTGTATGTGTGTGCTGCTCTATATACAGAATTCTCTGGTGATAGCAAGCCATTGTATTTAGGGGGAAAAATTATTAAGAAAAACTTAGGTAAATAAAAAAATCAGTAATCTAGTCTGTTGTGGTGACAACACGAGAAGACTTTTCTTTGCTCTTGACTGTTAGGGGCATAAAAAATATTTATGATTGTTTACCACAATGTTACCCCTTTCGTAAGATGCACTTTTTTCTTGGGCTTTTGCAGTAGTCCAGATTGAGAGACCTCCTAAGCTTTGGACATCAGAATATATCTGAGCCTGGGTCACCACATAAAAGCTTGGTTATTTTGCTCACAGTACACCTCCCAGGGTCTTTGTTTCAGCACTTGAGAATTTTCTCAGTTTTACAGCTGAGAACACACACTGATGAAGAACTGAGACTTAGGTCTCAGCTCTGCCTTTTGAGGAATGAAATATTTTTTTTCAAAAGTTGAGATATACTGAACATTGCCACGATCAATGAAAACTGGGAACAAGACATTGCACTAATATATTCAGTGCTTGTCACAATTTATAATTATTTTATTTATGTACATTTTTCTTCATCTGTCTACAGCATGACAGTGTATTATTTATACAGACAGTCTGTCTCTTTCACTATAGGCAACCAGTGTAGAGCACAGTTCCTGGAACATAATAGAAATACAATAAGTGTTTAATGAATGAAAGAATAAATAGTAATTTGCATGCATACACAGGTATCCACAAATGATAGAAACTGTGGACCCAGAAAGAAATCCTAATATGCAATGCACATCTATACACACAGATGTATACACACTCAATGTACCTTTACATATAGATATACAAGTATAATAGGTACACTAAGAATATGGAAAGATAATGTCATAATATTAACAGTAGTTATCTCTGGATGAAAATTTGTTGTTTTGTATTCTATTCATTTTTTCTTGCACTTCTGCAATAAGAATACAGTTTTTATAATAAAAAAGCAGTTACATTCAACATAGTTTTCAAATCAAAGCATATCTTATTTTACAATACATTAAGAAGATTTACATAAAGGAGTCCAAAAGCAGAAGTAAAAATAGTAGAATGGGAAGATATTGAGTGCACCAACTACTCATACAGTTCCTAGCACAGTGCCTGGTATATGATGGGAACATTCAATGGCTTTATGAAACCATTGCTGGAAGGAAAGAAGAAAAACAAGGTGAACCGAGAGATTCCCAGAAATCAAATCACTTAGAATACACAAAATATTTACAGAACGGGCAAATTGGAATCAACGATTGTGGACAATCCTTTCTACTATTCCTTTCCTTTGGGTCTGTTTTGAGGCATAATTCCCAAGATGCACATGAGGTGGCAGCAGAGAATCACCTGTAACAGAGACCATTATTGTATGTGCTATGCAGCAAGTTTCAGCCAACTTCAGAGGGTTGAAATAATATCAAATATGTGTATTGCTTTCACTAGAGTTAACATTGAAAAAAGTAGCAAACAGTAACTGGAAATTCCTTATATTTACAAGTTATAAAAGTGTCTTCTAAATCATCTTGGTTTGAACATTGATAGATAAAGCACAACTCCCAGCTGCTGTGTTTTTTCAGGTGAACTGCTCTGAGCTGTTTTTCCCAAGGTGAACACGAGGTGGCAGCAGAGAAGCGCACTTGGTAAACATTTCTCACAGAAAATCCTGTATTTTCTTTCAAGCAAGTTTCAAATACCTCAAACCTTTGAAATGATATAAAGCATGATTCTTCTTGTCATTACACCTACTCTAGAAATCAGTAATAAAACTAACTAAAAAACTCTTCCTTTTTTAAGTTAAGAAATTCACTCCTAAATAACCCCTGCTCAAAATCAAACTTCAAGTTACAAAATTCTTTAAACCTAGTGGAAATAAAAACTACATAAGAAAACCTATGGAAAAATGTTGTGATGAATACATTTTAGTGGAAAAAAACCTTAAAATACACAGTGTTACCACCCATACTATGAAACAGGATAGTAAACAAAATCCAGAGAAAGTAAAAGATAAAAATTTTCATAGCCTGACGAGGCAGTGGCGTGGTGGATAGAGCATTTCACTGGAATGTGGAGGACCCAGGTTTGAGATCCCAAGGTCGCCAGCTTGAGCTTGGCCTTATCTGGTTTAAGCAAAGCTCACCAGCTTTAGCGCAATGGGCTCACTGGCTCGAGCAAGAAGTTACTTTGTCAGCTGTAGTTCCCTGGTCAAGTCACAATGAGAGAGCAGTCAATGAGCAACTAATGTGTCACAACAAAAAACTAATGATTGATCTGTGACCTGGCATAAAATAAAATAAAAAAACTCTTTACCTTCCTCTTTGTGTGTCCCTACCTATCCCTCTCTCTGACTCTCTCATTGTCTTTGTAAAAAACAAAAGAAAAGAATCAAAGAAATAAAGGGTTCACAGAGATATTCCGCGGGTGTATACCATACTTGCCCTCGTTTAAGACTCAAGTTTTTTGAAAAATGTGCGGTTTGAAAACTGGGTGCATCTTATACAGTGGTTGTAGTATATTTTACTTGCATTGCCTGTTTCTTTGCATTTCTTATCACTTTCTCAAATTTTGTGCCGAAAAATGAAGGTGTGTCTTCTACAGGGAGGCATATTATGCATGGGGAAATATGGTACTTTACAAACTTACTACCTATGTTCTCTTGTATGAGATTTTGAAAAATATAATTCATTCTTCTATGCA